>NC_134093.1:981564-1281564 GCF_000715075.1 Nicotiana tabacum | reverse complement strand
GAATGTAATAAATTAGATATCACAACATTGCTAACAAAATAAAATATTATTTAAGAGACCGATAAGGAGAATTATTCACCTGAACCAATAAAAATTGTCGAAATTTTGGGTAGATGCAGGAAAACCAATTGCCAAGGGCTATTCTTTAAGAATAAATTTTTTTAATATTGTGATATGTAAAATATAGTTAATTAAATGAGGTAATTAAATTTAACTTTTTCTTACAAAATATGAGCAACTTGAGGTGGCATAATAATTAGTAATTGAAACTATCAAACACAAAGTGCAAATAATCTTAAATTAATACAACAACAACATACCCAGTAGGAGAGGGAGGGTAGTGTGTACGCATATCTTACCCGTACCTTGTGACGATAGAGAGGTTTTTTCTAATAGATCCTCGACTTAATAATCTTAAGTTAATAAAATCTTCAATTTATATGAGTTAGGAAAGCTAGCCAATTTTTATGTGAGATGCGATGATCCAAAGAACATGTACAACATTCGTATATGAGTCAATTTTAAACCAATGATCATATATGGGACATTATAAATAAAATCACAATTGACAAACTTTCAATATGTAATTGTTTATCAGTAGTGCATTAACGACCATTATTACATGTAATGATCCGGTCAGTCGTTTTGAGTGTATTAGCCCCGATCCCCTATTTACTGCTTTTCTCGTATCTGTTTTTGCTTAAGTGACTTGTCGGGAGGTCTTATTTTTGGTTTTAGAGTATTTCGGGATACTTAGTCCCTAAAACTGAAGCTTAAGTCTTAGGATTTTGACCGTAGTCAGAAGTGTATGAAGACGACTCCGGAATAGAGTTCCGTTAGTTCCGTTGGGTAATTTTGGACTTAGGAGCATGTCCGGACTGTGAATTTAAGGTATGTAGCTAATTTAGGCTTGAAATGGCGAAAGTCGAATTTTGGGAAGTTTGACCAGGGGTTGACTTTTTGATATCGAGGTCGGATTCCGATTCCGAAAGTTGGAGTAGGTCCGTAATGTTGAATATGACTTGTGTGTAAAATTTGAGGTCAATCGGACGTGGTTTGGTAGGTTTCGACGTCGTTTGTTGAATTTGAAAGTTTAAAAGTTCTTTAGGCTTGAATCTGGGTATAATTGGTATTTTGATATTTTCTTAAGTGATTAGAAGGTTCGACTAAGTTCGCATGGGGTTATATGACTTGTTGGTATGGTTGGTTGAGGTCCTCGAGGCCTCGGGGTGATTTCGGGTGGTTAACGACTTGATGGGAGTTAAGGAATTGCAGCTGAAGCTGCTGCTACTGGTGTAACTGCGAGCCAGAAGAAGCGAAGGAGGAGCCGCAGATGCGGCTAAGGAGGATCTGGGCAGAGGACACAGGTGCGATGGAATTCCCGCACCTGCGATGGTCATAGAAGTGGATTTAAGTGCGCAGGTGCGAGTTTGGACCGCAGGTGCGATGTAGTTCCCGCACTCGCGAAGAGCGCAAATGTGGTCACTTGATCGCAGGAGCGGAGGCAGTGTTTAGGAATATTTTCGCAGAAGCGGGGCTTTGCCTGCAGATGCGAAAATGGAGTCGCAGGTGCGAGAAGTCCGGGCAGAACCTGGAAATAGAACACTTCGAGATTTTTCACCATTTTCATCATTTTTGAGCTCGGATTTAGGGGATTTTGAGAGAGAATTTGGAGTAATCACTGAGGTAAGTTCCTTGTGCCTATTTATCTTCAATAATGGTATTTTTCCACTGATTTTACACCTAGCTGGTGAGTGTTTGAGGTGAGATTTGGGAGATTAGGGCTTGAGAATTGGAGAGTCAAATTTGGGATTTTGGAGGGGCAAATGATGTCGGATTTTGATAAATTTGGTATGGTTGGACTCATGAGTGAATGGGATTTCGGGTTTTATGACTTTTGTCGGGTTTTGAGACGTGGAACCGGGGGCCGATTTGAGCCTATTTCGGATTTTGACTGTGAGAGTACCTTCGCGAACGTGAATAAGAATATGCCAGAATACCTGCTACAGCAAAATACCAGATTTTCAAAGTCCAAAACATCCCGTAGCCTATCCGAAACTCACCCGAGCCCTCGGGGCTCCAAACTGTCACGACCCAAAATTTTCACCTCCGGACCGTGATGGCGCCTAACATTTCACTTGCTAGGCAAGCCAACGTTAGAATAACATTATCTATTTTAAAAAAAAATTAAATTTATTAATGACAAGGAAACAAATGCGAAAGCAATTTTAAAATAACCCATAATAATAACGGTGTCTAAATACCATCCCCGAATTGGTGTCACAAGTGCACGAACTTCTAGAATAAATACAAATAAAGTTCTGAATAAAATAAAGCTGTCTGGAAATAAATACACAGCTAAAGTACAACAGACGGAGACTTCAGAATTGCGGACGCCATGCAGTTATACCTCAAGTCTCCTCTGATAACTGAAATCCGAGCAAGTCTATGGTACGCCGCTGGGACCAACTCCAAAATCTGTACAAGAAGTGCAGAGTGTAGTAATCAGTACAACCGACCCAATGTACTGGTAAGTGCTGAGCCTAACCTCAACGAAGTAGTCAGGGTTAGACATAACACTTACCAGTACATGGGGTCGGTTGTACTGATACTACACTCTGCACTTCTTGTGCAGATTTTGGAGTTGGTCCCAGCGGCGTACCATAGACTTGCTTGGATTTCAGCTATCAGAGGAGACTTGAGGTATAACTGCATGGCGTCCGCAGTTCTGAAGTCCCTGTCTATTGTACTTTAGCTGTGTGTTTATTTCCAGACAGCTTTATATTATTCAGACCTTTATTTGTATTTATTCTAGAAGCTCGTGCACTTGTGACACCAATTCTGGGAAGGTATTTAGACACCGTTGTTTGATAGATTATTTCACTATATTTCAAACTTTGCTTCCGTTATTAATAAATTTAAAATTTTTTTTTAAAATGGATAATGTTATTCTAACATTGGCTTGCCTAGCAAGTGAAATGTTAGGCGCCATCACGGTCCGGAGGTGGGAATTTCGGGTCATGACAGTTGGTATCAGAGCACTAGGTTACATAGGTCTCACGAGTCACGAGCAAGCTTAGTAGAGTTTGAAGGATCAGTACGGAGACGTCTGCACTTATCTCTCAGAGGCTATGAAGTTTAGGAACAATATCACTTCTTTCTTATTCTGTCATGCGATTCTATTCTATCATCGATGATTGAACCATTCTACTCTTATTCTCTCGCGGATGGTGAGAACGCGTAATACCTCTACTGATGGACAGGGACCAGAACCCCCGGTGGCAACTATGGCCAGGGGTAGAGGTCGAGGCCGAGGTAGAGCTCAGTCCAGAGCTCGAGCAGCTGCACCTGTTGAAGAACCTCAGATAGACCTTCAGGAGGAGGTCCCAGTTCAGAATGTACCAGTTGGACTAGTTCAGATCCCGGAAGGATTCATAGCCACTCCAGTGCTTCAGGACGCTCTAGTCCGATTGATGAGTCTTATGGAGGGTGTGGCCTAGAATGGTACATTTACAGTGGCACCAGCCGTCTCACAGGCTGGGGGGAGAGCACAAACTCCCACTACTCCCGCCCCGGAGCAGATGGCTCCCCAGAATCAGGCTCCAGCAGCCCCGCCAGTTGGGGTAGTTCAGCCAGTTGTTGCGGCACAGACCAGTGATAGGCCCGCCATGTCTTTTAAGGCCTTATTGAGACTGGATAAGTTCACTAAACTCTTTCCAGTTCACTTTAATGGTACACCTTCTGAGGACTCACAGGATTATCTTGAACGCTGCCATAAGGTGCTGCGAAACATGGGTATAGTTGAGACTAATGGAGTTGATTTTGCTGTATTCTAGATGACGGGTTCCGCCAAGAGGTGGTGGAGAGATTACACATTGACCTGACCAGTCGGATCACCTGCACTTACCTGGGAGTAGTTCTTTCAGCTATTTCTGGAGAAGTTCCTCCCTATCACACTGAGAGAGGAATTCCGCAAGCAATTTGAGCGTCTACAGCAGGGCAGTATGATTGTTACTCAGTATGAGTCCCGTTTTGTGGATTTGGCCTGTCATGCTCTCCTTTTACTACCTAGAAGGGAGAGAGAGTGAGGAGGTTCATTGAGGGACTCACTCACCCTATCAGACTTCATTTGGCCAAGGAGACCGGAAGTGAGATTTCTTTTCAGGCGGCTGCTAATGTCGCAAGGAGGATCGAGATGGTTCTTGCACAGGAAAGAGGGCAGAGGTCCGATAAGAGGCCTCGTCAGTTTGGTGGTTACAGTGGTGCCTCGTCTGGAGGCCGGGGTAATTTTGGTAGGGGTCATCCTCCCAGACCATTTCATTCAGCACTTCCTGTATCTCCCGGTGCTTCAGGGAGTCACGGTCCTATTATGCCTTACTCTGGGTAGCCAGTATTCAGTGCACATTCAGCTCATATCAGTGCACCACCACTCCAGAGTTACTACAGTGGTTATCCGGCCCATTTGGGTCAGCTTCAGCTTCAGCAGCCATGGCATCAGGATGGGTGTTATGAGTGTGGGAACATTGGTCACATCAGGAGGTACTGCCCTAGATTGGCGAGTAACAGATCTCGACAAGATTCTCGTGCCATCATACTGGTACCGGTTGCTTCACCGCCTGCTCAGCCAACTAGAAGTAGGTGTCAGGCAGTTAGAGGTGGAGGTCAGGCCATTAGAGGTGGAGGTCAGGCTGTTAGAGGTGGAGGTCAGGCCGTTAGAGGTGGAGGCCAGCCAGTTAGAGGCCGTCCCAGAGATGCAGTTCAGAGTGGTAGGGCCCAGCCCCGATTTTATGCTTTTCCAGCTAGGCCTGAGGCCGAGTCATCTGATGCTGTGATCACAGGTATTATTCCAGTTTGCCATAGAGATGCTTCAGTTCTATTTGATCCAGGATCTACTTATTCCTATGTGTCCTCCTATTTTGCTTCATATTTGGTTGTGCCTTGTGATTCTCTTAGTGTTTTTGTGTGTGTATCGACACCGATGGGAGACTCTGTGGTAGTAGATCATGTCTACCGTTCGTGTGTGGTTACTATTGGTAATCTTGAAACTAGTGTGGATCTTCTACTTCTTGATATGGTAGATTTTGATGTCATCTTGGGTATGGATTGGCTGTTTCCTTATCATGCTATATTGGACTGTCATGCCAAGACAGTGACCCTAGCTATGCCGGGGTTACCTCGATTAGAGTGGAAAGGAACTCCTGGCCATTCTGCCAGCAGGGTTATTTCTTATATGAAAGCTCGGTGTATGGTAGAGAAAGGACGTCTAGCCTATTTTGCTTATATTCGCGATCCCAGTGCGAATGTCCCTTCTATGGACTCAGTACCAGTTGTTCGTGAATTTTCAGAAGTATTTCCTGCAGATCTGTCGGGGATTCCACTCGACAGAGATATTGACTTCTGTATTGATTTGGCTCCGGGCACTCAGCCCATTTCTATTCCACCATACCGTATGGCCCCGCCGGAGTTGAAAGAATTGAAAGAGCAGTTACAAGACCTGCTTGATCAGGGATTCATTAGACCCAGTGTCTCGCCCTAGGGTGCACCAGTATTATTTGTAAAGAAGAAAAATGGCTCGATACGGATGTGTATAGACTATCGGCAGTTGAACAAGGCCACTATCAAAAACAAATATCTGCTGCCAAGAATTGATGACTTATTTGATCAGCTTCAGGGTGCCAAGGTATTTTCGAAAATTGATTTGAGATCTGGTTACCATCAGTTGAAGATTAGGGCATCTGATGTCCCTAAGACAGCTTTTCGGACTCAGTATGGGCATTACGAGTTCCTAGTGATGTCATTTGGGTTAACAAATGCTCCAACAACATTTATGGATTTGATGAATCGGGTGTTCAAGCCTTATTTAGATTATTTTGTGGTTGTATTCATTGATGATATCTTGATTTACTCCAGCAGTCGAGAGGAGCACGAGCAGCATCTTCAAAGTATGCTTCACACCTTGAAGAATAATCAGTTATATGCCAAATTTTCAAAATGTGAGTTTTGGTTAGACTCAGTTGCCTTTTTGGGACATGTTGTATTGGCAGAAGGCATAAAGGTGGATCCTAAGAAGATTGAGGCTGTTCAGAATTGGCCTAGACCTACTTCGGTTACAGAGATCCGGAGTTTCCTAGGTTTGGCAGGTTATTATCGTCGGTTCGTGGAAGGGTTTTCATCTATAGCAAGCACATTGACCAGACTAACCCAGAAGGGTGTTCCATTCAGATAGTCAGACGAGTGTGAGTTGAGATTTCAGAAGCTCAAGACCACTTTGACTACGGCGCCAATATTGGTATTACCCACAGGCTCAGGATCGTATACGGTATATTGTGATGCATCTCACATTGGGCTTGGTACAGTATTAATGCAAGATGGCAAGGTAATTGCATATGCGTCGCGGCAGTTAAAAGTTCACGAGAAGAATTATCCTATTCATGACTTAGAATTGGCAGCCATTGTTCATGCGCTAAAGATTTGGAGGCATGACCTCTACGGTGTCTCGTGTGAGGTATTTACTGATTATCGTAGCCTTCAGTATCTGTTCAAACAAAAAGATCTTAATTTGAGGTAGAGAAGATGGTTGGAGTTGTTGAAAGACTATGATATCACCATTTTGTATCACCCCGGAAAGGCCAATGTGGTGGCCGATGCTTTGAGTAGAAAGGCTGTGAGTATGGGCAATCTTGCATATATTCCGATTGGTGAGAGGCCATTAGCTCCAGATGTTCAGACTTTGGCTAATCAGTTCGTGAGGTTAGATGTTTCAGAACCTAGTCGGGTTCTAGCTTGTACAGTCGTCGGTCTTCTTTATATGAGCGCATCAAAGAGAGGCAGTATGATGATCCTCATTTACTTGTCCTTAAGGACACGGTGCGGCACGGTGATGCCAAACTGGTTGCTGTGGGGGAAGATGGAGTTCTGCGAATACATGGCCGTATTTGTGTGCCTAATGTGGATGGGCTTCGTGAATTAATTCTTGAAGAAGCACACAGTTCCAGGTATTTTATTCATCCAGGTACCGCTAAAATGTATCAAGATTTGCGGTAACATTATTGGTGGAGGAGAATGAAAAAGGATATAGTTGCACATGTAGCTCGGTGTCTGAATTGTCAGCAAGTTAAGTACGAGCATCAGAGACCTGGTGGTTTGCTTTAGAAGTTAGAAATTCCTGAGTGGAAGTGGGAGCGTATCACTATGGATTTTGTTGTTGGACTCCCACGGACTCGGAGAACATTTGACGTAGTTTGGGTCATTATGGACAGGTTGACCAAGTCAGCCCATTTCATTCCAGTGACAGTTACCTATTCTTCAGAGAGGTTAGCTGAAATTTACATTCGTGAGATTGTCCGCCTTCACGGTGTGCCCGTGTCTATTATTTCAGATCGAGGTACGCAGTTTACCTCACAATTCTGGAGGGCTGTACAGTATGAGTTAGGCACGCGGGTGGAGTTGACTACAGTATTTCATCCACAGACAGACAGACAGTCAGAGCGCACTATTCAGATATTGGAAGATATGCTTCGCGCTTGTGTTATAGACTTTGGAGGTTCTTGGGATCATTTCTTGCCACTTGCGGAGTTTGCTTATAATAATAGCTACCAGTCGAGCATTCAGATGGCTCCATATGTGGCATTATACGGAAGGCGATGCCGATCGCCAGTTGGTTGGTTTGAACTGGGAGAGGCTCGGTTGTTGGGTACCGATTTGGTACAGGATACCTTGGATAAGGTCAAGATTATTCAGGATCGACTTCGCACAACTCAGTCTAGGCAAAAGATTTATGCCGACCGTAAAGTTTGTGATATTGCATTCATGGTTGGAGAACAAATATTGCTCCGGGTTTCACCTATGAAAGGTGTAATGAGGTTCGGAAAGAAGGGCAAGTTGAGCCCAAGGTATATCGGACCCTTTGAAATTCTTGAAAGGGTGGGTGAAGTAGCTTACAGGCTTGCATTACCATCTAGTTTATCAGCGGTTCATCCGGTGTTCCATGTGTCAATGCTCCAGAAATATCATGGTGATCCGTCCCATGTGTTAGATTTCAACTCAGTCCAATTGGACAAAGATTTGACTTACAAGGAGGAGCCGGTGGCTATTCTAGCCCGGCATATCCGACAATTGAGGTCTAAGAGTTATTCTTCAGTTCGGGTGCAATGGAGAGGTCAGCCGACAGAGGCATCTACCTGGAAGTCCGAGTCGGACATGCGGAGTAAATATCCACACCTTTTCTCCAGCTTAGGTACTTTTTCTAACTCCGTTCGAGGACGAATGTTTGTTTTAGAGGTGGAGAATGTGATGACCCAAAATATCATCTTTAAATTTAATAAGTAATTTTATGTTCTAAGACCTCGAAAAGCACTATTTATCATTCCTCGACTTGCATGCACAGTCCGTATAATTTTCCGAAAAGTTTATGTGAAAAATGGATTAAAATGGGAAATAGAGCTTTAAAACTCAACTAAGTTGACTTTGGTCAACATTTTAAGCAAACGGATTCGGATCAGTATTTTGAAAATTCCAGTAGGTGCGTATCGTGATTTGAGACTTGGGAGTATGCCCGGAATCGAATTTCGAGGTCCCTAGCTCGAGATATGGAATTTTGATAAAAAATTAAAAGCTTGAAAGCTTAATGATTTCTAAGAAATTACTGATGTTGGATTTATTGACCTCGGGTCCGTATTTTAATTTCGGAATCCGGTATAGGTCCACTATAATATTTATGACTTGTCTGCCGAATTGGGTGAGAATCGGAGTTTGATTTGATGTGATTCGGACATCCGGCTGTAAAAATATAAGTTTTAAAGTTTTCTTGAAAACTTCCTTTGATTTGGTGTCCGATTCGTAGTTCTAGGTGTTATTTTGGCGATTCGATCGAGCGAGCAAGTTCGTATGATGTTTTAGAACCTGTGTGCATGTTTGGTTTGGAGCCCCGAGGGCTCGGGTGAGTTTCGGATAGGCTACAGGATGTTTTGGACTTTGAAAATCTGGTATTTTGCTGCAGCAGGTGTTCTGGCATGTTCTTCTTCGCGTTCGCGAAGGTACTCTCGCGAACGCGAAGAGTAAACTAGGCAGCTGAATTTTTCTTCTTCGCGAACGTGATGGCTTGGTCGTGAACGCGAAGCGATAAGGGCATTTCCCTTCGCGAACGCGACCATCTCCTCGCGAACGCATAGTGTTAGGCACACCTGGGGGAGGGTCGATCATTCCTTCAGCGCGAACGCGAGCTATGCCTCGCGAACGCGAAGGACAGGGAGGGAAACCTTCGTGAACGCGAAGGAGGACTCGCGAACGCAAAATCCACGGGTTGCTACTCATCGCGAACGCGACAGGCCCTTCGCGAACGCGAAGAAGGCCTGACCCCTGTGACTTAAAACATAACCAAAAACGAGATTTTTCCCATTTTTCACAAATCCTCAATTATAACTCGGCTTAGGGGCGATTTCAAAGGAGTTTTTCACGATTTCGAACTGGGTAAGTGTTCTTTCTCAAATACATGTCTATATTCATCATTTATTTCGGATTTAGATGGAAGAAATTGGATTTTTTGTAAAACTTTCCAAAAATGAAAAATTAAGATTTGAAGGTCTATTTGATATCGGAATTGGACAAATTTGGTATGGTTGAACTCGTATCGGAATGAGTGTTCGGATTTCGTGAGTTTTTCCGGGATTTGAGACGTGGGTCCCACTGCCGAATATTTTAATGAATTTTGAATTTTTATCCGGAAAATTTGTAAATTCATATGGAATTAATTCCTATGATTAGTATTGAATATATTGAATTATTTGTGAATAGATTTTAAGCTTTTGGAGGCAAATTTAAAAGGGAAAAGCTGTGGTTGAATAATTGATTGGAATTTACAAAGCGAGTTAAGTATCGTGGTTAACCTTGACTTGAGGGAATAGAACCCTTAAATTGTTTGTTATGTGAATTGCATGTAAACGACGTATAGGCGAGGTGACGAGTGTCTATACGTCGTCAAATTAATTGTTTGCCTGCTTACTTGAAAAATCATAAATTATTTTTAATCATAAATTAATTATTATAATAATTGTTTCTCTCTTATTCTTTGCAAATATAAATTCTTGAATTCCTACATTAATTGTTACATGCTATTTGAATTATGTGCCTTAATTGTTATTTGACATTTAGCATAATAAATATTAAACTGCCTATTTGCTCCCTGATTTCCATAATAATTTGTTATTTGTCATTGTTTGCTTCATAATTAAACCATAATTATTGTATGCTTGTTGTCTCGTAATTTTATATTAATTGTTATATTTATTGAAAAAATTTCTTCTATAAGAATTGGTAAATGAAAATGTTGGAGGAGCAGGTTGCACGCCGCAACATGATTGATTATAATGAATATATTGGAGGATCGGGTTGCACGCCGCAACAGACTTATTAAAAGTCAATATTAGAGGATTGGGTTGCACGACGCAACATACTTGTTAAAAAGTTAATATTGGAGGATCGGGTTGCACGCCGCAACAGACTTGATTAAAATGAATATGTTGGAGGAGCGGGTTGCACGCCACAACAGAACTGAATGTGGATATATCATGAGAGCGGGTTGCACGCTACAACAGAAATAATGGAAATGATAATTGGTTATGACTGCTGAGTTGCCTTCAATTATTATGAATAAATTACCTGATTTATTCCTATTATTGTTGTTGTTACTAATATTGCGCACAGGTTAATGTAAGTGAACAGCCTTAGCCTCGTCACTACTTCGTCGAGGTTAGGCTCAACACTTACCGGTACATGAGGTCGGTTGTACTGATACTACACTCTGCACTTCTTGTGAAGATTTTGGAGTTGGTCTCAGCGGCGTACCATAGACTTGCTCGGATTTCAGCTATTAGAGGATACTTGAGGTATAACTACATGGCGTCCGCAATTCTGAAGTCCCCGTCTATTGTACTTTAGCTGTGTGTTTATTTTCAGACAGCTTTATTTTATTCAGACCTTTATTTGTATTTATTCTAGAAGCTCGTGCACTTGTGACACCAATTCTGGGATGGTATTTAGACACCGTTAATATTATGGATTATTTCAAAATTGCTTCCGCATTTTCTTCCTTGTTATTAATAAATTTTAAAAAAAATTTAAAAATAGATAATGTTATTCTAACGTTGGCTTGCCTAGCAAGTGAAATATTAAGCGCCATCACGGTCCGGAGGTGAGAATTTCGGGTCGCGACAAGTTGATTCTCCAGGAGGCTCACAGTTCGCGGCATTCCATTCATCTGAGTGCCGCGAAGGTGTATCAGGACTTGAGGTAGCATTACTGGTGGAGGAGAATTGAAGAAGGACATAATGGAGTATGTAGCTCGGTGCCTAAATTTCCAGCAGGTAAAGTATGAGCATCGGCGACCAGGTGGGTTTCTTCAGAAGTTAGAGATTTCGGAGTGGAAATGGCAGTGGATCACTATGGATTTCGTTGTTGGGCTTCCACGGACTCAACGGAAGTTTGATGCAGTTTGGGTGATTGTGGACCGGCTGACCAAGTTAGCTCATTTCATTCATATGATGACTACCTATTCTTCCGAGCAACTGGCTCGAGTGTATATCCGCGAGATCTTCAGGCTTCATGGCGTACCGGTATCTATCATTTCCGACTGGGGTACGCAATTTACATCACAATTCTGGAGGGCCGTATAACATGAGTTGGGTACTCGAGTGGAGTTGAGCACAACATTTCACCCTCAGATGGACGGACAGTCCGAGCACACTATTCAGATATTAGAGGATATGCTTCGTGCGTGTGTAATGGATTTTGGAGGTTCGTGGGATCAGCTCTTGCCTCTAGCGGAGTTTGCTTACAACAACAGTTACCAGTCGAGCATCCAGATGGCACCGTATGAGGCTTTGTATGGTAGGCAGTGTAGGTCTCCAATAGGTTGATTCGAGTCGGGCGAGGCTAGATTATTGGGTACAGACTTGGTTCAGGATGCTCTGGAGAAGGTTAGGTTGATTCAGGATAGACTACGCACAGGCCAGTCCAGACAAAAGAGTTATGCGGATCGGAAGATTCGTGATGTTGCATTCATGGTTGGAGAGCGGGTATTGCTCCGGGTATCACCCGTGAAGGGTGTTATGAGGTTCGGAAAGAAGGGCAAGCTGAGCCCGAGGTTTATCGGTCCATTTGAGGCATTGCGACGTGTTATGGAGGTTGCTTATGAGCTTGCCTTACCTCCCAGTCTAGCAGGAGTTCATCCAGTATTCCATGTTTCTATGCTCCGGAAGTATCACGACGATCCGTCTCATATGTTGGATTTCAGCTCACTCCAGTTGGACAAGGATTTATCTTATATTGAGGAGTCGCTGGCGATCTTAGATAGGCAGGTTCGAAAGCTGAGGTCGAAGAATATTGCTTCTGTGAAGATTCAGTGGAGGGGTCAGCCGGTCGAGGAGGCGACTTGGGAGCCAGAGCATGATATGCGCAGCCGTTATCCTCATCTTTTCACCACTTCAGGTATGTCTCTATGCTCGTTCGAGGACGAATGATTGTTTTAAGAGGGGGAGAATGTAACGACCCAGTCGGTCCTTTTAAGTGTATTAGCCCCGATCCCCTATTTACTGTTTTTCCCGTATCTGTTTTTGCTTAAGTGACTTGTCGAGAGGTCTTATTTTTGGTTTCGGAGTGTTTCGGGATACTTAGTCCCTAAAACGAAAGCTTAAGTCTCAGAATTTTGACCGTAGTCGGAAGTATGTGAAGACGACTCCGGAATGGAGTTCGTCTGTTCCGTTAGCTCCACTGGGTGATTTTTGACTAAGGAGTGTGTCCGTACTGTAAATTTTTGAGGTCTGTAGCTAATTTAGGGTTGAAATGGCGAAAGTCGAATTTTGGGAAGTTTGACCGGGAGGTGACTTTTTGATATCGGGGTCGGATTCCGATTCCGGAAGTTGGAGTAGGTCCGTAATGTTGAATATGACTTGAGGTCAATCGGACGTGGTTTGGTAGGTTTCAGCGTCGTTTGCGGAATTTGAAAGTTTAGAAGTTCTTTAGGCTTGAATTCGGGTGTAATTGGTGTTTTGATGATTTTTTGAGTTACTAGAAGGTTCGACTAAGTTCTCATGAGGTTATATGATTTGTTGGTATGGTTGGTTGAGGTCCCGGAGGCCTCGGGGTGATTTCGAGTGGTTAACGGCTTGATGAGAGTTGAGGAATTGCAGCTGAAGCTGCTGCTACTTGTATAACCGTACCTGCGGAGTAGGAACCGCAGGTGCGAGCCCGCAGAAGCGAAGGAGGAGCCGCAGATGTGGCTAAGGAGGATCTGGGCAGAGGACGCAGGTGCGATAGAATTCCCGCACCTGCGATGGTCGCAGAAGCGGATTTAGGTGCGCAGGTGCGAGTTTGGACCGCAGGTGCGATGTAGTTCCCGCACGTGCGAAGAGTGCAGATGCAGTCATTTGATCACAGGAGCGGTGGCAGTGTTTAGGGATTTTTCCGCAGAAGCGGGGCTTTGCCCGCTGATGCAGAAATGGAGCCGCAGGTGCAAGAAGTATGGGCAGAACCTATAAATAGAACACTTCAAGAATTTTCACTATTTTCATCATTTTTGAGCTCGGATTTTGAGGATTTTGAGAGAGATTTCTAAGTAATCACTGAGGTAAGTTCCTTGTGACTATTTATCTTCAATAATGGTATTTCCCCACTAATATTACACCTAGTTGGTGAGTGTTTGAGGTGAGATTTGGGAGATTAGGGTTTGAGAATTGGAAAGTGAATTTTGGGGTTTTGGAGGGGCAAATGATGTAGGATTTTGATAAATTTTGTATGGTTGGACTCGTGAGTGAATGGGCTTTCGGGTTTTGTAACTTTTATCGGGTTTCGAGACGTGAGCCCCGGGGGCCGGTTTGAGCCTATTTCGAATTTTGACTTATAATTTCGTATTTCTCTTGTGGAATTGATTCTTTTAGCCTATATTAATTTTATTGTACTGCTTGTGGCTAGATTCATGGCATTTGGAGATTGATTCGAGGGGCAAAGGCATTGCGGAGTAGGATATCTGTGCGGTTTGAGGTAAGTAAAAGTTTTAAATCTGGTCCTGAGGGTATGAAACCCCAAATTTTGGTATGATGTGACTATTTTGGAGGTGACGCACATGCTAGGTGACGGGCATGTGGGCGTGTACCGTGGGGGATTGTGACTTGGTCCGTCCCGTAAGACTGTAAAGTCAAATAGACTATTGCTAATTACCTGTTCTCTCTGTGTTATAAAGATTTGACTGCAAATCATATTAGAAATCATGCTTAGGCCATATGTTATTACTGTTGGGACCCACAACGGTCGAGTACCTGTTGAATTAACTGTTATTTGCTGTCTTGTACTGAATCATGATTTTACTTGCGTATCATATCTCAGTCTCTTCTTGATTCTTGTTGATACACTATGTTATTTTGTTTGGGCTGATTTTTATAATTTCTGAGGGTCGTGAGACTAGAGAGGTACATGACTGAGTGAGGCTGAGGGCCTGGTTGTGAGGTATAAATACCGTAGCACGTGAGTTGTCCGTGCGAATCATGATGTTTATACTTAGCACGTGAGTTGTCCGTACGGATTAGAGCGCTTAGGCTGAAAGGAGCCCCTCCGGAGTCTGCACACCCCTAGTGAGCGCAGGTACCTATTGAGTGTGAGTACTGAGGGTTGAGAGCCGAGTGATTGAGCTGTTGTGACGAGTTGAGTGTCTGTTGCCCTGAGAGGCTGTACTTGTTTTTCATTTATTGATGCACTTAGTTGCTATCTGTCATTGTTGTGAAATTTCTGAAAGATTCTATATCCGGATTACCTGCACTGTAACTGTATAAACTGATTTGACTTGATTTACCGGATTTGAAAGCATGTCTACTCTTTGCTGGAATTATTGAAAATAAACTGTATTTGTATAGATCGTCACCACCTTCTCAGTTCCTTATTTATTTCTGTTACTTGTTGAGTTGGTTGTACTCATACTACACTCTACACTTCATATGCAGATCCAGGTGTGTACGGTTCTGACGGTCGCTGAGTTCGTGTACGAGCTGATTATCAGAGACTTACGAGGTAGATGCCGGCGTCCGCAATCCTTGTTTCTCCTTTCTTATTATCTTTTCTCTCTTGTATTGGCATTTGGCACAGACTTTAGTAGACTCTGTTTCTAGATTGGTTGTTAGATGCTCATGACTTAGTGACACCCCGATGTCGGGCTATCATTCCGCACTTGTGTTTTGGGTTTTTACCCCGTTATTATGTAAACCTTCAATTAGTTTAATTGCTTTAGCTCACTTCTGTTATATATATTGAAAGCATATTGAGAATGTCGGCTTGCCTAGTTCCATGATAGACGCCATCACGACTGGTCAGGTATTTGGGTTGTGACATTACATAACTTCAAGAATATATAACAAGGTAGAAAATGTTACCTAAATTCACAAGCAAATACAGTTTATAATAAAGAATGTAGAATAATGAGTTCTTTTATAGAAGTGATTAGCCCCTCCTTATTTTTAACTATTTTGATTCTAAAATTTTAGAAACTTAAATTGAATCATAAACATAAATAAAGTAAGACACAATGTTACCATAAACTATGATCGATAAACCAATATTAAATTAAATCCTAAACCTACACAAAAGAGACAATAAAAATTGCATCTTAAACTGATACAAAAAAATAGAAAAAAGACAATACCATAATTAAAACGAAAGAATCCTAAAAGTAAAGGAAACAAAAATCCAAGAATCCTAAAACTAAAGGAAGCAAAAGCAAATGAAAAAAACGTAAGGCAAGAATCCTAAGCAGTGTAAATTCTAAAGAATTCTAAACCTAAAAGGAAGCACGCAACAGTTTTTGATTTTGGCAAAACAAAAATTGTTGATTACAATTATAAGTATATCCAACATATAATGTATTTACAAGGGTAAAAAAAATATTTCAATAAGGTTTTTATACTTTTCATATAGTATAGATAGATTTGTGCAAATTGATTCTTTTCGCAAATCTCTATTTATTGTTTTCATTTCAATTATTGTTGTTTATAGCCTTGCCGACTATCAGATTTGATTTGTTATTATAAAACGAATTATACGATCATCGGTGACTAACATATTCTGATATTAGTTCTATCGCGCGTTTCGAGATCACTAGTTATCCATATCTATCTATATCTATATCTATATCTATATTATTATAAAAGCACGGATGCTAGAAAGTTAAATATTGAACGTCGAAAATATCCCTATAATATTGACCGACAGTTATACCCTTCATAAACTAAAATTCTCCTTTAAAGAAACAAATTACATGTTGGATAAACTTAAAATATTAGAAAACAATTTAAACTATCTGGACGTTGAGTTCCACTAAAAAGTAGAATCCTGTATTTAAGTATACCTGGTTTATGTTACAAATTTAAGTTAGTCAATGACTCTTCCTTCTCATTATAATAAGATAATCTGATCTCACACAAAAATTATTATTTTCAATTATAAGAAATAAACTGGTTCAAAGCAAAATAAAAGTAAGACAAGAAGAGCTTTCCCTAGCCCACTAGCATCTTCCCAAAGCAAGAAAAATTTGATTCCAATTTGGAAGACAACTTAGGCTATTGGCTATCGACCTAGAGTTCCAAAATCCAAACAAATAATGCTTTTAGATTTTGGTTCTTATTGCTAATTCTTTATTCTATGATGCCCAAATATCAAGTCTAGCTCAAATTCATTTCTTAAAAAAAAAACAATCACGAAAAAAGCAGAGCTAATTAAATTTATAAAGACGAACTTCTATCCTATCTCGCATACTTCTATCCTATCTCGCATGGAAGATGGATAACCAAGAAAACCTAGGCATAAAACATCGATGAAAACAATTGACTGGAACTTGCAGTCGGACTTATTTTATTTTTCTTTTAATACCGTTTGGAATACTACTCTAATACATAAGTTAAGGTAGATTGCTATTTATTTGCATAATTTTAATGTTTCAATAATCAGTATTTTGTTTTTTGTATAATTACTGTTATGTTAAGTGATCATATGACTATGTTATTTACATGATAATCTTATGTGTTTAAATTTCTAACTTTTATGAATATTTAATTGGTTAAAATTTAATGAAATAATTTGATGAAATCAATATAATTGCTGTTTTGGTTTCACCTAATCTTCTACATCGTTTACTGTAGAAAGAAAAATGATGCTGATCAAATAATATTTATTGGAGGTTTTTTGCATTGTCCAAAAAAATATAATATCCAGTTCTTTTTATTAGTGACTTTTACTTTGCTATGCGAAGAGAATTACAAGAAAAATGCAATACTATATTTTCAGGAACTGATTATTAAACTTCGCATATATTTAGATACAATTAGTTTTAGAATACTATGCAATTGAAAATTTATTACTACTTTTTTAACGTGCTTGGTAATAGTAGATTGAAAATATTCGTGCATCACATGAACGTAGAAACTAGTAACATTAAAAGTAGAGGTGGGCATAGTTTGGGCAAATCAGAAATCCAAATCGAAATCCGAGTTTTTTGGATTTTTGGTTTGGATTTTCGGATTATGGATTGAATTTTTAAATTTTTTATATTTTGGATTGAATATTGGATTTGGTACTTCAGATTTTTGGATATATGAAAATCCAAAATTTTTATACTTTACATTTGGTCCATTATACATATGCCAATAGTAATACGTTCAATACCCTATCCATTAGATATTATCTCACATATTTAATATTAATTACTAAGTTACTCTCAGAATACTTTCTTTTGTACCTGGTTTTACTATTGCTACTTCTTATCGTCCGTATTAATGTCTCTGTTACATTTTCATGATAATAATTTCATTACTTGAATACTTTATTTGGATGATTGCGGTGAGAATGAGGATTTTTTTCAAACAATTTAAGCTTAATAATTCATTTGGATATTCATTTTTGTAAAAAAAAAAAAAAAAAGAAACATCTAAACCTATAAGTTCAAAACCGAAAATTCAAAATATCCAAACTGATTAATCTGAGACCGAACTTAAAAAATCTGATCCAATCCGAACTTATTTGGATTAGATTTAAATTGTCATTTCTTCAATCCAAAAATCAAACCCACCAACTAACTTCAACCCGACTCAATTATTTAGGTAAATCAATTGAATCGAGTAATATGCTGTTTGACCAAAATTCTTCAAGGTCAAAAGTATTTTTTTAAAATGTACTTTTTTTTTAAAGTTGAGGTGTTTGGCCAAACTTTTAGAAGAAAAAAGTATTTTTGAGTAAAAGTAATTTTTAAGACGTAGAAAAAATAGCTTTTCCCTCAAAATATTTTTTTTTTAAAACACTTTTTGATAAAAATAATCTATATTATATTAAAAGCACGAAGGCTCTTAGCAAAATATTGTTCGCCTTTTTTACCCTTAAAAAATAGAGTTCATACTGGACAAAATAGTCATATCAAATTATTTTTCTAATATTTAGGAATAATATTTAATTAATTGTCTAATATTTAGGAATAACTATTTAATTATTTTCCTAATTTAAGGACTTTCATTTTAACTCATCTTTGTTAATAATATTTTCCATATTTGAACTAGCTAGAAATTCAAAATCAACGTATTTCTACTTATAAATATGGTACTATATTTTGCATCCGATAAAAAGCTAAATATGCACAATCTTGATATGCACTTTCAAAGACATTTTTTTGATATTGAAAGTTGTTATTAAACTAAGACAAACAAAAGGTAATTAACTTATCAATTTCTAATTGAAACACAGATATAATAGATAACAACATTAATCATTTGTTTGATATTAGACATCTTTTATCACTAGATAATACTTTTCTACGTTTTTTACCACTAAATAAGACTTTTTCTTGAGAATTTAAGTTAAAGAATAAGTAAAAAGTAGTTATTATTTGTGGTAGGTTTAAATTACTTGTAGAATTATAAGGAATTAATTCTATCTTAATAAGACATAGAAACATACTTTTTTGTGAAAAAAAATATGTTTGATTTTTTGGAGTATATAATAATATGTTCATTACTGTTTAATCTAACACTCCTTCTATAAATTTTATGTACTAAAATCTAAATACATGTTTTATTAAATACTATAATTAGATATAAACTAACGTATTATCCATAATTATAATACTCTTTAGCTCAATGTCAACTTCAAGAAATACTTTCAAAATGACACATGAGAATTGAATGTCAAATATGGGTAGACATGCTAAGAGTATACTCTAAAAAGGCGCCCTTCGGGAAGTATTGATCGATATTTTTACCCTTTAAAAATAAATTTCACATTAGACAATCTAGCTAATTAGGATCAATATTCTATCATTTTCCGAAAGTTATATTTTGTAATATAATTTTATTTTATAACTCAAATATATTATTGTAAAATTTTAAATTATATATACATAGGTACATGCACAAAGAGCGTAGTACCCTAAGACTAATATACTTAAAAGCACTTTCTAAAAATTTGGCCAAATATTAATTACTTCTAAAAAGTATCTTTTAAAATAAATAGCCAATTATAATTCGCTTCTCACCCAAAATTACTTTTTTTAAAAAGTACTTTGAAACATAAAGCTTAGGCTAAAAATAAATTAACCCTAAAAACCAATCTTTTCTTCCTCCTGTTTATCAGAATTATTCGTTTATTAGGAAGAAAGAAAAGGTTGCAATGGCTAGCAGAAAGCTCGTACGGGATTGGGTAATCTATAAAAATCCTTCTTTCCGGCGAATATTAGTTCCACCACAACAAGTTCGTTCTTGTGGGATTGTTGAATTTGTGCTATAATGGCTTTTTTCTTATTCTTTTTGTAATTTTTTTTGTGTTTGCATGCAAAGGTGGTGAGTTTGGTTGGAGCAGAGAGGTATTCAGAGCTTTTTTTGCGCTTTTCACCTTTGATAACACTAGCTCAAAGTCCGTAAATTGAGGAGTTGCTATTTTTTATTTTGTTGCATAAATCAGGTACTATCACTTTATTAATTAACCTGTTTGGCCTAAGTCCCCAAAATTTGCTTATCATGAATAAGTGCTCTGGTGAAAGTATGCTGGAGCTGTAACAGTTGTTTGAGAAGTGCTTTTGTTAGTATTAATAAAAACCGTTGGCCATAAAAAGTGCTTTTTAAGCGTCAAATTACGGAAAAAAGGCATGTGCATGTCACTTTGGAATTAGTAATAGTGTTTAGAAAGCACCTGTTTTAGTTAGTTTTTTAATTAAAAATCCTCATAATAATGAGTCGTTAATATGTTATCCACATAGAAAATGTATTTACAAAACTTTCAACATAGTAGCAGTAAGCGAAGAAATGGGATTGATTACTAGTTCCCACTCCAAAATGCCTTCGGAGATGAGAATTACCTTGAAAGGATTAAAGAGATAGAGTGATAAGATCTTTGGCAATGCAGTATCAGCATACTTGATTCGGAGCATTTCATTTTTTTCTTCTGTGGTGGGTGGTATGGGGACATGTTGGTATCTTTTGAAGTGACAAGGGAGAGAATTCAACTACTTCTCAATCTTACTACTTCCCATCTATACACTCTGGGGCTTTGTTAGTGCGATTGGGTTTATTCATCAATGCTTATGGCTGCAGAAATCAAGAACTCCAACAGTCTGTCAAGCAACTGAAGGAGAAAGCTGAGGAGTTGAAAGGGGTGAAAGAAGATTTTAAAACAAGGTGCCTTATAGATATCCTGTTAATATAATTTTAAGGTGGTTTTAGCCTTTTCCTTAAGGGGCCGAGACATATTGTTGTATATCATGGGTGGCAGAACTTCCAATGGGGACCCTGAAATGGTGAACTGCCTCTTGCAGAATGAAGCAGACAACTGGGACGCTTTACAAACATGTGGATGGTGTTTGGACGGAGGCTGAAGCTACGGCAAAAAAGGTATTAGTGCAACCTCCGTCAGTTTCTCTAGTGCTGGTCTGATATTTGATTGCTGAATGAGATTATCATGCTGTGCAATGTTTCTTCAAGGTATCAAGATGGTATGCCGAGCTAACTTTTGTTAATTGTTTTTCTAGTCTTTGCCCTTTTTTTTTTTGTTGATAAAAATAATGAAAAAATAAGGGGGATCTAGAGGATGCAATTAGTACAAAGTGAAGGGAACTAAGGAAGTCCAGGCATGACATATTTACAAACATTAAATTGCAGCAACAAGTTAGATTAAGTAGACATTCAGCTTTATGGAGTGTAAACACTTTCAGCACCTCATATAACACTGCTTTGTAGTAGAGTTTTATCCTGTTAGTATTCCGTTTAATTGTATCTTCGTCTTGTGTGGTTTCTGAGTTCTTTTCATAGAATTAAAATAAAGATATTGATCTTTCAATCTTCAAATCCTAAAAGTTCCTTCAAACTTGTTAAGTTCTAGTCACTGCCTTTTGAGTTATTGTAATTTGTCTTGTAGGTTTATGCCAATGTGGAGGAAAAAATATCTGTTACGAAAGAGGAGGTTGGTAATTTTGTACCTAACTCATCTTAGCATAGTGCCCAATTGTGGTGAACTCTTTAAGGAGGTGACAATTGACTCTGATTCCTATTTAGGTCAAAGATAGCTTTGGAGTGGGGAAGCAAGAAGCTCGGGGATCAAGCGGTCACTCTGACACTTCTAGTCCAAATGCCAATGGGAGTAGTGAGTTTGCATCTGCAAAAAATCAACAGGAACAACAATCTGGTTCCAGCGATAGTGCGGAAACAGTTTATAGCAAGGTTAAATCTGCTGCTTCATCGAAAGTCTCACCATTCTTTCAGAAAATAAAAGAAGCAAAGCCTGTTGGCTTTGCAAAGAAGGGCTACGACATCATATTGGACGAGTTGAAAGGTAGTCCTCCTGGTAAGAGAAAGCACCTCGAGTATTCTGCCCCAATACAAGAAACTTCATCAAACTTTGAGAGGAGCACAAGAACTGATGTTGTTGTCTTACCATCAAAGCAATCGAAATGGAATAAGGAATGGGAAACCTTCAAGGAAAAAGTAATCTCTTGCTTATTAGACCCTGCTGAGATACGTGTGAAGTTGTATTTTCTCATAATACCAATTTGCACTGAATTTTTATTATTCTCAGATGCAGGGTCACCCTCTTTCTAAGCGCTTCACTGCAATGAATGAACCTTTTGTGACAAAGTGGCAGGAGGTACTTTCTGATTCTCAACATAATTTTATCTTTTGTGCTAGTAATAGATTTTCATTTTTAACTTTTTCCCTATGTTATGTTTAATCCAATGAGAATATACATGGCTTGATCTGGAATGCGTTTAATATGAAGTTATATTAAATACTTTATGTTCTGGATGACAGATTGTAGAAGATATTCGTGAGAGATTTGAAACGAGTGATAATCCCGTTGTTCACAAAATCGTAGAGTATGGCTACACATTACCATTTTAAAAGCTGTGTTTTGGATATAGTTCAATTTAAAATCAACTTATAACTTCCATCTTAATGTTACAGTGTATGTGACAATATGGTTGGAGAATCTTCAGCTGCAATGTCACTTAAAGAGATTTACAGCAGAGATCCGTATGATTACTAGCTTCTTTTGCTTGACTTCTCAAATTCACTTTTGGCTTGTTTTTTTATAAATTTGAATTATGTTTTGTGAAGGTCATTCTCTTTGTCCGTATTTGTTGATGAGGTTTAAGAAGTGATTCGACCAGTTCTTGACGCTTTCTTCAAAGTAAGTATGCACAAGTTCCCTAAAGGGCGGGGCTACAAGCCCGGGCCCGGGTTCGGCCGAACGCAGTAGTTTTGGTTCAAACCCTGTATTTGTCTTAGGAAATTTATCTGATATGCATAATTATTAATTTATAACCTATTGACTTGGAATAGTTAGAATTTCGAACACATAAACTTCAAATTCTAGCTCTACTTCTGACCAGGAAGGGTATGGTATAACATTTGTTTGGGTCAATATGAAAGTGGTCGAGTAGTATGCAACCTCTCCAGCTTTACTTTTCAACCTCTTCTGTGTTGGACATAGAAAGTCTTTCTTTACCATATAATGTTGCAGGGACGTATAAAGGGCAGTCCGGTAAATTAAGTTCACCCGCTATGCGCTGGGTCCGGGGAAGAGCCTGACCACAAGAGTCTCTTGTATGCAGCATTACCCTGCATTTCTGCAAGAGGCTTTTTCCATGGCTCAAACCCGTGACCTCCTAGTCACATGACAACAACTTTACCAGTTACGCCAAGGCTCCCCCGGTCACATGGCAGCAACCCGGGACGTATAAATCCTTTAAAATAAAATTAGTACAATTTTGCCCTTATTTGAATTTGAACCATTAATATATGTGTTAAGATATGAATACTAAATAGATAAGATTGTTTGTTTTCTAATCATATGAACATAGAATTTTTTTTCTTTATTTAAAACTTAATAAATATGAGATTTAAATTAAATACTTATTAATCTAATACTACACCAAAAAAATGTAAGAAAGAATAAGTTTACATGGTGGTTGATGGTGGTGATGGCTAACAATGGTGGTTACTGACCGACTGCGATGGTGGTTGTGGATAGTAGTTGGTTGTGATGGCAACTTACAGTAGTGGTTAATAGTGTCGGTGATTGCTAATTGATAGATGATAGTGATGATTAGCTAATAATGGCGGCAAGTGATAATGGTGGTCGGCGATATACGGTGGTGTGGTGATGATTGTAAATGTGGCTAGTGGGTGATGGTTGAATATAATGATTACAAGTGGTGGTGTTTGTGAGTGAGAATGGTGGTTATGGGTAGTGGCAATTATTATAGGCGGTGGCGGTGGCATCATTTGCCGCGAAAGGGTAGCGGTGAAAATTCATCTTTCCAAAAATTATTGGACTGGTAGCATCTTAATGATATTAAGGATTTGTTTTAAGTTTTATTCATTCGGATCTATTCAGACCTATTATGTGACGGTAAAAGAAAAATAAATGATTAACTTTTAGATTTAAAAATCAAACATACTTAATGATTGAGGTATGAATGATTAAAATTCAGATTTTTATTAAGTGCAAACAAATAATGCTTTTGTCTTTTTCTTACTTTCTAATCATCTCATGTTAATATACTTAAGCATCTTACTTTTTATCCTTTGATGATATCTTGCTTCTTGGGTCATTAGGGAGATACGGAGGTTTTAAAGAAGTATTGCAGCAAAGAGGTAATTGAGCGGTGTAAAGCAGAGCATCAAGCTTTTGATAGCCATGGTATCATTTTCGACAACAAGGTAAGAATAAGAACAAGTAATTATATTAGCTTGCATTTTGGATATTGTATAAGTACAGTGAAGGGAGGGGGGGAGGGGGTTAACAATAAATGAAGTGTACATACTTTTTGTGTTACAAATCTATTCTCAGTGATTTCTATTAGCATGCCAGAGAGGACAAAAGCTTGTAAAAGTTGAATAGAACTAAAATTGTTCTGACAGTTGAACCCTGTGAATTGCGTGAAAGTAGGATACTTCAAATTCGGGGGTCAAAGAGTTTTAGAAAACGTTCTTGGTGGAAAAAAATGTGAGTGAAGGATCCCACTGATTTGAATTGGGTCCATAAATCTAAGAAATGGTGAGGATTCTTGATCTCTCTCAATATCTCTCTCAATTTGAAAATTCAGGATTTGAATTGGGGGGCACATGGATGTTTGAAATTGTCTGACTTCTGTCATGTAGCCTGGTCTAAAACCTTGTAGGGTGGAATTTTTTCTTTTGCTTTTAAATATACTAGTAAATTGGATGTGCTTCGTGCGGTTGTAAAAGATATCAGTGAATTCTTTGTTTTATATCGCATTGTTATTCTTACAATTGAAAAAAATGCATTTTTCACAATACATACGAAACGCAATACAGTGAAAATTCAATCAAAGCAAACATGTAAAATGCGGCACATTGATTAACCCAAAAAACTAAGGAGAAGAAGGTAAACTAAAGGCCTCGAATTAGAGAAGCGCTAAGAAGTGTTAATTTCCAAATGAAAATAAGTTTTTGGTGGTTTTAAAAACGCTAAAATTTGAAAAATTCACCCAAAGCAAACATGTAAAAGATTCTTAGGTTGAAAGCAAATCGAAGTGAAAAAAGAAAGAAAATAAGAAGCTTTAAATTAGAGTGTTTTATTGGATGAAGTAGATTATCATAGCAGCAGCCAGAAGATGCAAAGTGTTACAGAAAAAGGAAGATGACAGCTCAAAGACAAAAAACTCATAAGATTAAGGAGCTGAAAATTCCAGAAATTGATCTAGATTAGCTATCAGGGGAGAGGTTGACCCAATTAAAAAGGTTAACCAGACATCCAGCCTTAAGGGAGCAAATTTGAGTTGAAATACCCTCAAAACATCTCCTATTTCTCTGTCCAATTACACCAAAAAAATACAAGCAGGTACTAACTTCCAGATTTTCCTGATGGGGTTTTCAACTTTCCTAGCGCTCCAGCAAGCATAGGCTTCTAATTAACAGTGTGAGGCATAGACCAATTAAGACCAAAAATAGGTATGAACATGTTCCATAAATGTGCAGCAGCTGGACAGCGGAGAAAAAGATGGTTTATACTTTCTGAATTGGACTGGCACATGTAACACCTGTTGACTTGTTGGAAGCTTTTTCTGACAAGGTTGTCCTGTGTTGGGCAAGCACCTTTTAGGACAATCCATGAAAAACAGAAAACTTTTGGGGGGAGCTTAGTTTTCCAAGTGAGTTTCCAGGGCAATAGATCAATCATCTGCTTGTTATAACTCAAAAGTGCATAGGCTGCCTTGACTGAATAAAGACATTTACCGTTGTTGTGCCATTTTAATCTGTCTTTTGCCAGGCTATCAAAGTGCAACAACAACAATAACAACATACATAGTATATTCCCACGTGTGGGTCTGGGGAGGGTAGTGTGTACGCAGACCCCCTACCTGGTGAAGCTAGAGAGACTGTTTCCAATAGACCCTCGGCTCATAAAGGTAGGGAGGAGAAGAAGAAAAAGAAGGAAGAAGGAGAAAAGTAGGAAGAAAAAGAAAGAAAGAAAGAGAGAGAATAAAGGGAGGGAGAAAATAATAAGTAGCACTAAAATAGTAACAATAGGGAAATACGATAACTGAAACGAACTAAACAACATGATATAATATAAATATGAGAATAAGAAAGTGCGTGCGTGCTAAGGGGGGAAACTCTCAGCTATCTACTAACTTTCTCTACTAATCCTCGATCTCCACATGCTCCTATCAAGGGTCATGTCCTCAGCAAGTTGAAGTCGCGCCATGTCCTGCCTAATCACCTTTCCCCAATACTTCTTAGGTCTGCTTTTACCTCTTCTCAAGTCCGTCATGACCAACCTCTCACACCTCCTAACGAGCGTCAATGATTCTCCTCTTCACATGCCCGAACCATCTCAGCCTCAACTCCCGCATCTTGTCTTCTATGGAGGCCACCCTCACTTTGTCCCGACTAACTTCAATCCTAATCTTATTTCTCCTGGTACTCCCACACATCCATCTCAACATTCTTATTTCTGCTACTTCCATCTTCTGCACATGAGAGCTCTTTACTGGCCAACACTCAGCCCCATATGACAGGGTTGGTCGAATCACCACTCTGTAAAATTTATCCTTAAGTTTTGGCGGTACATTCTTATCACATAGAACATCGGATGCAAGCCTCCACTTCATCCATCTCGCTCCAGTACGATGTGTGAGATCCTCGGCAATCTCCCTGTTACCCTGTATAGTAGATTCGAGATACTTGAAACTACTTCTCTTGGGGATGACTTGAGTATCGAGCTTCACATCCACGCCTGCTTCAAGATTCCAGTTACTGAATTTGCACTCCAAGTACTTTGTTTTGGCCCTGCTCAATTTGAAACCTTTAGACTCCAAAGTCTGTCTCCAAACCTCCAACCTTGCGTTAACCCCGTCTCGTGTCTCGTCGATCAACACTATATCATGGGCAAATAACATGCACCATGGCACCTCCCCTTGGATGTGCCTCTTCAGTACGTCCATCGCCAAGACAAATAAGAACGGGCTAAGAGTCGATCCCTGGTGCAATCACATCACAACTGGAAAGTGTACCGAGTCTCATCCTACAGTCCTCACCCGAGTTTTAGCACCATCATACATATCCTTAATCATCCTAATGTACGCTACCGGGACACCGCTAACCTCCAAGCACCTCCGCGGAACCTCCATTTCGACTTTATGTACGCCTTTTCAAGGTCAATAAACATCATATGCAAATCCTTCTTTCTCTCCCTAATCTCCTCAACAAATGGATAGCTTTATTCGTCGAACGTCACGGCATGAAGCCGAACTGGTTTTCGGAAATAGACACGCTCTTCCCCACCCTGGCTTCCACCACCCTCTGCCAAACCTTCATAGTGTGACTCAATATCTTTAAACCCCAGTAGTAGTTGCAGTTTTGGATATCACTTTTGTTCTTATACAATGGAACCATCGTACTCCACCTTCATTCTTCAGGCTTCCTCTTTGTCTTAAAAATAACATTAAACAACCCAGTAAGCCACTCCAAACCAGCTCGACCCTCATTCTTCCAAAATTCCATTGGGATTTCATCCGGTCTCGTCGCTTTTGCCCCTGCTCATCTTACACATCTCTCTCCCCACTTCCTCTACCTTAATACGCCTACAATACCCAAAATCATGTTGACTCTCAGAGTGCTCCAACTCACCCAGCACGATGCTTATGTTCCCCTCGTTCATCAATTTATAGAAGTATGTCTGCCATCTTCGTCTAATATGTGCCTCGTTCATCAATACTTTGTTGTCATCGTCTTTGATGCACTTCACATGGTTCAAGTCTTGGGCCTTTCTCTCCCTCACTTTGGCCAGCCGATATAGCTTCTTGTCCCTGCCATTGGCCCCGAGTTCCTCGTACAGACGTCCAAACGGTCTTGGCCGACATAGCTGCTAACTTCGCCTCTTTCTTTGCCTTCTTATTACACTCCCGACATGTCCTTTTTTCCTCCTCGTCTTACTCTCCACAAGCTTCAAATAAGCTGCTTTCTTGGCTTCCACCTTACCTTACACCTCTCCATTCCATCACCAGTCCCCTTTGTAACCCGAAGAATAACCCTTCGTGACCCCTAAAATTTCTCTAGCAGCTTCCCTAATGCAATCTGCTGTTGTGGTCCACATCCTAGTCGCGTCCCCCCTACTCCTCTGTACTCTCATAGCTAACAACTTGTCCCCCAACTCTAGAGCTTTGTCCTTAGTCAAGTTACCCCACTTGATTGTACGTTGCCTGCACACCGTCCTCTTCTTCCTACTCCTCTTGATCACCATGTCCTTAACCAAGAGCCTATGCTGGGTCGTGAGGTTCTCACTCGGATGACCTTGCAATCAGTGCATAGACCTTTACCGCATTTCCTTGGCTATCAACAGTGCAGTCCTCCAAAATTTTAGCAAGTTCAAAAGATCTTCAACTTCGTAGTCTTGCTAGAGAATTCTTCCCATGAGTTGTAGATGCCTCTCCATAGTCTTGAACCATATGGTATCCGGAGAAGGGAGCTTTTTTGTACTCCAAAACCAGTATTGGTGATGTGAAGCGGACAAGATGAAAAACAAGATAGAGATACAAGTATTAGCAATTAAAGAGAGATATTAGATTGGGAAGAGGAGAAAGTAGAAGAAAGAGGTTAATTCAACAATTAAATATTCATTTAATCACTAGACTAAGCCGTTGAAAAAGAGAATGAACTCATACAATGGAATTCTAACCAAGAATCCAAGAAGGGTTCATGGAGAAGTAGAATGGAAAACCCTTTTCTGATAATCTTCAGAAAAGGGTAATTAGCATATGCAACAGATGCTTGCTTTGTGGAAAACAAATTGAAGATATCAATCACCTATTTCTCCACTGTTATGGAACCTTTTTCTCAACAATCTTGGGAAACAAAGGAGTTACTGCAGTGTTGGCATTTAAGAGGTTTAGTAAAGGCAAAAAGGAAAACTTGGAACACCATCCTTTCAGAGTTTTGGTGGATTATATGGCAAGAAAGGAATGCGAGAGTTTTTGAAAGCAAATCCAAATCTGTAATTAGCATTAAAACCAAATGTATATCTTCTCTTTTTTTCTGGTGCAACATGGCTATTGCAAATGAGATTGACACCATTGTTGACTTTTTGAGCTCATTACACAATTCGTAATGCAGCCCCCTCTTGTAATTATTCCACAGCACTTGATGCTGAAATCAATATACTACTTTTGACAATTAAAAAAAACACTCCTCACTCTTTTTCTTTCTGTTTTTGGTGCAACATGGCTATTGCAAATGAGTTTGATCCATGGTTGACTTTTTGAGCTCATTACACAATTCGTAATGCAGCCTCCTCTTGTAATTATTCCACAACACTTACTTGATGCTGAAACTAATATACTACTTTTAACAATTAAAAAAAAAAAGCACTCCTCACTCTTGATATCAACCTTGGTATCTTTGGTTGTATCATTCTCTCCTTCTGAAAAGAATTCGTCCTCAAATTCAAGCCTTGCAAAACAAAGAAGGAACGACAACTAGACAAAGATTATCATAGTTTTCCAAGTATAAGTACTTTTATGACATAGCCAAGCATCATCAAAATTAAGAGAGAACAACTCCCTAATAAAAGCATCAAATACTCGATTATAAAGAGTACAGAAAAAGTGAATGAAAAACGCTTAACGGTTCTAAAGAGTAAGAAAATCAAATTACGGTTAGTTTTATCTTTGCATGAAATCAAGCAACCCTTACTCCAGAGCCCTATCGAATCAGATCAAAAAGGGCATGAGTAGCTCTTGAATGGATTTCTTTAAATACATCATCATCACTAAGTTGAGGTTCACAAAATACACCATTAAGGTAATCAAACAAGTCACAAACTCTGTCAACTAGTGGCTTTCATGTTCAAGTTGATCATCATGAACATTTTCAATAAAGTCACAATCTTTCAATGCAAACATTCTATTATCAAGTGACTTCTCAAAACTATCATCAATAACAAGAATATTCTTTTGACATAAATAAAATTCAAATTCAAAATTATCATTCTTGCCAAAGAATCACTCTTCAACTGTAAGTAGATTAAGGACTTGGAAATCTTCCTGTTCCACCTCCCATAATTATGGATAGCTACACCTGTTTTGATACCGTTAATATATATATGCAACAATTGTTACCTTCTCAAAAAAAATCACTCTTCAACTCTTCAATTCCAACACAAGTTTCAACATTAGTTGCAAACACATTATACTCAAAAGAATCATCAGCATAATATGCACAAGAAGATTCGACTAGTGTCACTACAACCTTTCAAAAGACAGTGCTAACACCATATCTATAGTAAGGTGCCTTTTTAATCCAATATCCTACTTGATTTCTGAGAGTCAAATATAAAGACTCCTCGTTAACTCTTCGTGACTTCTCAACTTCTCAAACTGAACTAAGACTGTCCAACTAGAGTATAACTTGACTTTCACAATAAAGGAGATTCATTAAGCTCAAAGGAAGAATGACTTTCACCTAAATTAGATTTTCCATTAAGCACTTGAAGGAAATGAAGTACTAGGATTAGTCATTTTACCTTGAAATGCTTCTAATATTCCCCTATTTACCTTATTTACCTTTTTCTTTATTACTGAAGCTCATGTGACCACTCTAAGAAATAGTGGATGTCTCAAACAACTCTGAATTTTCAAAGGTGGAAGATTTACCATTGTTGTTTCCTTCATGCATTCATTTCCAAAAGTACCTATAAACGAGACATCACAACTAGGAGAAGAAGAAAAACTAGTGTTGAGAGTTCAAATAAGAAACAACCTCAATATCTCTTGTCTTTCCTATTTCTTTTCATTTTCTTCATGTTAAGCTCTTTCTCTTTTCTTGTGACAACTCACTCACTACTCTCATCTCAAGCTCTCTTTTTTCCGCTCTTGAGTTGTCACTTTTCTCTCCTTTACTCCTCTCAATCTTTTTTTCTCTCAAGTTCAAGGTATGACAGAGAAGCTCCAAGAATCCCCTTCGAAGGGAGTAGGATGACCCTTGACATCAACTTTGAACTTTACCGTTGGAGAATCATCAATTTTCGTCTTCATGTTCCTCTCTTTAAAAATTGACATCTTTTCCTTGAGACTTTTTTCTCCATCTCAATTCTAGCATTTCCAAGTATTTTTTTCACCTTCAAAAGTGTAGATGACATAAAGATATACTCTTGGCCTCTTAGGATGACACAACAATTGTGAATCTTTTTTATTCGAATGCACCTTCTCTTTCAGTTATGCACCTTCTCTTTCAGTTATCCAAGCCCTCCCAAGTAAAAGATGACAAGCTTTCATTGAAATAACATCACATAATGCTTCATCTTAAAACTTGCCAATTTGGAACTTCACCAAGACTTGTTCCGTGATCTCTAAAGTTCGTTTTTCATTTAACCAAGGAAATTTATAGGGTTGAGGATGTTTCTAGGCTTCAACTATAAGCGCTCAACCATGCTTGAACTTGCAATATTCATGTAACTCTTGTTATGTATAATCATGGCACCATTAAGTCCTCCAACTTTATAATAAACATGAAACACGTTTTTTTCTTTCTTTCACAAATTGGTCAATACTTTATCAAGCTCATGTTGTTCAACAAGGTCGTCCCTTCTATCATAGCATTGAAGTCATCATTAGGCCGAGTTATGATAATTGTACCATAAGTAGCATATCTATACACATTTTGTCTCAAATTTCTTCTTGAAGATATACTACCACCTCCTTCAACAAAATAAACTTAAGAATTACTACCACTCTCATGTTTAGAATTGGTAGCATAGTAAGAAGATGAACAAGAATTTTCTCTAGTAGTTTCCTCCTCACCATCATCATCATGCCCATAATCACTTTCTTTGCTATTATGTTCATTACAAGAAGAGTAGGTAGAAGGATCATACCTTGAAGCATCACTAATTTCAGTCGTTGTTTGAAGTAAAAGTGCCTTCATACTCACATTCTTCCCTATGAGTTCCATAGTCCATTAACTCCATAACCATCATCTCCATAGTAGCTCTCGTCATCATAGCTATAATCTTCAAAGTTCTTCAGAAGGGGCATCCGAAGGTATGGGAGACATCCTTGAGACATCCAATTAGCATTAAAGAGAAAAGGACCTCACTAAATTCACTCCCTCAAATGTATCACTCAAAATGTAGCACTCAACACTCGTGTTTGCACTCTTGGTCAAAGGCTTTTGTGACCACTCTCAAACAGACTCGCCACTCTTGCCTTCTTCCACACATGGGATTTTCCTTTAACCTCTTCATTAACCAACAACTTGAATTTCCCAAGCGAGTTCCAATTATCGGTTTGGAATGGAGTTGATGGTTAAGCAAAGATGGACAATTAAGCTAAACGGACAAGAAACAAACAATTAACAATGAAAATAAAGATAAAAGCACGAAAGGAGATAGTATGAACAAATAAAGCACACAAAGAAAACTAGATTCCATAAGCCTTGCTACGACACTAGTTAGCTTGCTTTAGCATATGTCAGACTTGCTAGAGAACATGAAAACTTAGATGCTTTATAGCATCTTCTTTTAATGGACGTTGCTTTGTGCACTTCCAGTAATTAGTCCAACTACTGTTCTTCCTACTTCAATTAATTCCTTAGCTAGATTAGCTTAATATTAGTTCATATTAAGTATTAATCTAACTTTCCAAGTCCAGGTGCAATAATGGTGATGAGTTTTAGCTCCTATCATAAAGTCAACAATACCAACCAAATCTCACAAACTTCACTAAGTGGAGTTCCAGAATACCACAGTTAACAGTAACTAGAAGTTGAAGAGCAGAGTAGAAAATGGAGGACTCGAGCAGATTAAAAAAATTGTGAATAAGTAACAGTGAGAAGTTTAATAGAATTCTTGTTTGTGACAGCAATGAGACACACAGAGAAAATGTGGTCAAGCTTCGGGATAGTATCACTCACTTCAACGAATAAAAGCATCTTCTTCTCATAGCCACTACGCCTACCGCAGATATCAAAAAAATAAATTCACCAAAAATTATCTAAACAAATTCAACTAAGAAAAGGTTATGAAGCCCCGGAACATTATCACTCACTCCCATAAGTAAAAGCATCTTCTTGTCATAGCCACTGCCCCTACCACAAAGATCAAAAACATAAAATTCACCAAAAATTGTCTAAAAGGTTTTCCAACTAAGATCAATAAAGGTATGTAGATTGAAAGGCAGAAGTGATTTAATACTTGATATTCCAACTTTCAGTTTTTTCCATGACGATCAAAAACAGAAAATTCATCAAAGTTCAAGAAAATAGGAAAAGATAAAAAAGGTGATTATCAGTTGTGAAGCTCCTCGCCATTTGCGTTTGTTTTTCTTGCAAATTTGGCCTTTGAGATTGAGTAATATTGAGCAAAGAAATTTAGCAGCATGTTGCATCTTGAGCACCAAAACAAAAAAAAAGAATAACTTCCCTTTGAAGTCTTGGCATCTTAGAACTCAAAATGAGATATATCAGTTGATGATAATAAGAAGACGTTAAGAAGAAGATAGGAGGATACAATGATTTGTGTGTGCTTAGTTAATTAATAATTCAACTGGTACAATTTAGCAAAGGAAATAAATTACAGCAGAAAGATGAGAAAGGAAGGGAGGTGCGTCGGAGGGGTGTGCCTTTTGAATTTGGTAACGGCTCATAACATTAGTTATATTTTTAAAATGGTTTGAAACTTTTTAAAATGGCAAAAATACAAGAAAATAGATAAATAGGAATACTTGATTGTGAAAGGTACCAAATCAGATTTTAATTTTTTCAGCTTTATATGTATATATGGATTTTTTGGGAGGTTGTAGGGTGTCATTAGTTGCAACTTTAGTTCTCGCAACATACTGCTGTTTACTGTTGCTGATTGGCCTTGATATGTTAAGCACTGGACACTGCCTATAACAGTCCAGTGGGCTTGATTTGAATTCCTCCCTGATTTTGCACTTAAGCTCAAACTAAAAATTCTGCATGAATTGTGACCACCTCTCATTTGGTATACTACTTACATTAAGAGGTTGAATAGCTTCTAGTTGATTTCTCTAGCATCAAACTTCCTTTTTACACTACTACAAAATCTGATAACCTTACTGAAAATGAGACAGATTTTACATATTTCGGAAATTGAAGTGCGAGAGACAAAGCTGATGGGAGACAGTCCCTTAATAATTTTGGGGGTAAGAGTCTTTCTTCAATCTTTTCTATGTCGAAACCAATCCACCTCTTGAAAGAACAAAAGGCTTAAAAGATTTAGCCCCTGATAGTAATCTTTCTTGGGTAATGTCCACAGTTCCAGACGCAGCAAGTCTATTGCATACGTGATAAACTTCGTTCAATTAAAGAAGGGGGAAAGGTATGTATTATATCCCTTTTATTGGTTGCTGTTATTCTCTCGGTCCTGCATTGGTTAATTCAATCCATTGATCCTGCTGGGCAATGTGCTTATGCTTTCCTGAGCCGAGGGTCTATTGGAAACATCCTCTCTATCCTCACAAGGTAGGGGTAAGGTCTGCGTACACATTACCCTCTCCAGACCCCACGGTGTGGGATAAGACTGGGTATGTTGTTGTTGTTGTTGATGATGATGTAATTCATCATTCGTGGCATGATGGCTGCATTTCATATTTCATACTTTTATTTTTTCATTCGTCATTTTTCTATGTTACTGGTGTGGTTTTCATACGCAAAAGTGGGTTACCAGATGTAAACTAAAGATGTTATATGTAAACTAAAGATGTTAAGTGTTAACAAGTGGCAATTATTCTTAAGCATTTTTGCATTCCAATCTGCTGTAGAATGATTCCAACCTGCAGTAACTCATCATTGAAGTTAAGACTTACGTCCAGATTTGAATTTTAACCCTGGTATGGCTAAATTTCTTGCTGTATTAGGATACAATACACACTGTACACTATGCTTGGGCTATGCAACTCGGGGAAGACCGTGTATGGAGGCTTAGAGAGATGCAGCAATTTGGTGTTGCAGCCCTTATCTGATCAAAACTTTTGCTTCATCAAAGGAGTGGATAATGTTGCTACCCACGCCTTTGTTCATGTTCTGGCACTGATTTGTACAGAATTTCTTATTGCAATAAATATAGAAGCATATACATTATACAATTATTATACCTTTTGTGTAATTAAACATTTTTTAATTAAACTAGCAATATACTAGAATTATTTCATAAGTATTTAATGTATATGTATATCTTAGGTATTTTTTTTACTTATTCTGTAAATATACCAGGAATATTTTCTAAATAAAATGTACATAAAATAATTACATACAACATATTCATTATACTATCATTATATTTGTATAAATAAATATTTTTAATTAAATTTTACAAAATACTAGAATTCCTTGTGAGACGATTGGTGGAGCAGTATAGGGAGAGGAAAAAGGACTTGCATATGGTGTTCATTGACCTTGAGAATGCCTATGACAAATTTCCGAAGGAGGTGCTATGGAGATGTTTGGAGGTTAGCGGTGTATGAGTAGCGTACATTAAGGTGATTAAGGACATGTACAAGGGAGCTAAGACTCGGGTGAGGACTGCGGGAGGAGACTCGGAATATTTTCCAGTGGAGATGGGGTTGCATTAGGGATCGACTCTTAGCCCGTTTTTGTTTGCCCTAGCATTGGATGTGCTGACCCGACACATACAAGGGGGAGGGGGTTCCACGGTGTATGTTATTTGCTGATGATATAGTACTGATTGACGAGACACAAGGTTGTGTTATCGCTAGGTTGGAAGTTTGGAGACAGACGCTGGAATCTAGAGGTTTCAAGCTGAGTAGGTCGAAAACTGAATACTTCGAGTGCAAGTTCAATGATGAGAGGCATGAAGTAGAAGTGGAAGTGAAGATTGATACTCAAGTCATTCCTAAAAGAGATAGTTTCAAGTATCTTGGGTCTATAATCCAAGGCAACGGGGAGATTGATGAGGATGTTACTCATCGCATTGGTGCGGGGTGGATGAGATGGAGGCTAGCTTCGGGAGTTTTGTGCAATAAGAATGTGTCGCCTAGACTTAAGGGCAAGTTGTACAGGGTGGTGGTTAGACTGACTATGTTGTATGGAGCTGAGTGTTGGCCCGTCAAGATGTCCCATGTCCAGAAGATGAAACTAGTTGAAATGAGGATGTTGAGATGGATGTGCGGACATACCAGGAAAGACAAGATTAGGAATGAAGTTATTAGGGACAAGGTGGGAGTGACCTCTGTGGAGGACAAGTTGCGGGAGTCAAGGTTGCGATGGTTCGGGCATGTGAAGAAGAGAGACATAAGTGCCTCGTTCAGGAGGTCTGAGAGGCTGACCATGGCGGGCTTGAGGAAAGACAGGGGTAGGCCAAAGAAGTATTGGGAAGAGGCGAATAGGTAGGACATGTCATTGCTTCACCTTACCGAGGACATGACTCACGATAGGAAGGTGTGGAGGTCGAGGATTAAGGTGTCAGGTTAATAGGTAGTTGTGCGTTTCTCCTGGGTTTACCAATAGTACTAGTACCGTTCTTGTATTCTCTTATTCCTAGTTCTTTATTACTTGTTATGTCATTCCCTTCCATTACCATATTACATTACTATTGCTATTGCTTGTTGCTTTATTTTTACTGTTCTTTAAGCCGAGGTCTGTCGGAAGCAGCCTCTCTGTCTTTATAGGGTAAGGGTAAGGCTGCGTACACATTATCCTCCCCAAACCTCATGTATGTGATTAAGCTGGATTTTTTGTTGTTGTTGTAGTTGTTGTTGTTGTTGTTATTGTTGTAAAATACTAGAATTATTTTAGACCAAAAAAATAGAGAATGATATATGTAATAGTGTTTTAAGGTAATAGGAAATCTAGGGATTGATATAATTAAGGGAATCTTAAGGATATTTCCCAAAATATAAAATATATATATAAGATTTCAAAAAATCTAAGCAAAAAGGGATCCTTTTTCAACGGGTATGGTTGAAATTCATTGAAAACATATAGATGAGTCAATATACAGAATTTGAGGAAGATTGAAGGTGATTTTGACTGATTTGGTATCAAACTTTGTAGTTAAAATCGAGTTCAAAATTGTTTTCTGCGACACTTGTATCAAATATGTATCACGCATTATCTCACATACAGGTATACATGGATATACTTGTGATACACATTTAATACAAATATGATACATATGTGATACAAAAATGATACACAGTGTGATACAAATATCATTTTCTTAATTTTCATCTTCTATTTCGAATTTTCAATTCAAATCAACTCAAAACTCCACCAAATCATCTCAAAACTGAGATTCAAGCTCCTTAAGATTCTATTCTAATAACACTCACTCAAAAGAAAGTAAAAATTTTAACCTTTCTTGGCTACAAATAGCTAATTGGCTAATATTGGTAATATTTTATGAATTGACCAATTTTTATAAGAAGCTATTTATAAATGGACATAGCTGGTAGTTTCCCTATAATAATGGAGTGTTGTATGGAAAGAGGGAATTTCGGGTGCAACGTGATTGGGTCAATTGGGAGTCCATTATGGAATGTAAAATTTTTGCTACCGTATTTTGTTAATTGATAATTGCTGCTGGGATTATGTAATTGTTTTTTAAATCTTGCACAATTATGTTTTTCCCCTCTCTCATATATATATATATATATATATATATATATATATATATATATATATATATATATATATATATATATATATATATATATATATATATATATATATATATATATATATATATATATATATATATATATATATATATATATATATATATATATATATATATATATATATATATATATATTTTTGCGGCTATTAAATGTAAATAGTTTCGCCCGCGGAGTAAAAGTGATCTTTACCCAAAAAGGTCACTTTCACAAGTTACTTTATAAAAGGAAAAACTTTATATAACTGTCACAATTTAAAATAAATATAATAAATTCTTAGCATGAAACTCAATATTACAGTTGTGGCAGGAAAATATTTATATTTGTAGCACATAGTTTCATTAAAATAGGAATATTAATTATTAATCCCTAAACATAAGCAATTTGAATGGAAAGTCAATAATTCTTTATACAAAAATCATACTTTTTTTTTCTCTTTATCTATTAGCTTTCCTTTTTTTTCTTCATTTTCTTAATTATATTTTCTGCCGAAGCCAATATATTTTCTAAATTTGTTCCATTCATTTTCTTTTTTGATTATCTTTATTAAGTTTGTCTCTTCCTTCTTTCTTCCTTTCTTAACATAAAGCTCTTACTTCGATAATAATATATGTTAATATATACAAAACGTATATATAAAAAATATACATTGAATTAAAATATATAAAATATACAAAAAATATACATAAAAAATATATCTTAAATTAAGATGACACTTAGTCATGTGAAAATATACATAAAAATATATCTTAAATTTAATTAAGATGGCATGTAAATATACAAAAATAAATATACATAAAAATACATTCTTAATTAAAATGGCACTTGACATATAAAATATATTTGAAATATACATTAAAAAGACATCTTAAAATAAATATGGCACTTCACAAATAAATATACAATAATTATATACATAAAAATACATTTTGAATTAAAGTGATACTTGATATACAAAGTATAAAAAATGTATAAACCAATACATCTTGAATTTAGGTGGCATTCACTTATGCATCAGATTTTCAAAAATAGAGTAAAGAAGATAAATGTTGGAAAGGAAGAATGGAGATGGACAAAAAAAATACTTCATGTGATTAGTTAGTCGGTTTACTTTTTAAATATTATCTCAATTTTTATAATATGCTAATAATGAAAAAAAAAGTACTCTTTATGAAATAAACAATAAATGATGCTATTTTTTAAATAATAGTTAAAAAATGATCAAGCGTAAAAAAAACCTAAAAAAGAGAGTTAAAAAAAGACAATATAAGTATTTAGCTAACCGAATATCTCTTATGGATCACATGGAGACATGCATGAGTTACTCAAGGGTGAGGCCATTTAAGCCGTTGCTTTAGGGCTCTAAAAGTTTGAGACCCCAAAAAGTATCAAGGCCTCTAAAATTTTGAGACCTCAAAAATTATCAATGGATACACAATAATGTTTTAACTCAGATAATATTGAAGTTTGTAAAAAAAGTACAAAATTTGTGTAAAAAAGGAAAAAAATATTTTTAGCATAGAAATATTTTAGAACTTTGAATTAAATTACTCAAATCTCATATTAGCAAATAAAATATTTTACAACAGGATCCAAGGTGATGTATTGCAAAACATGACTAACATCTTATTTACTCGAATTAACCCTTAATAATATAAATAATAATTTTACTATTTGAAGTTAAAAGTCATATATCTTGTAAGAATAGTATAGTATAAACAAGCAAGGAAAAAAGGAAGGACAATATTAATTTTTTCGCATATACTTGTATAGGTGTATAAAATTTAGAATCATTGTGAGTGCAAATACAGGAACTGTAACAAAGTAGCATTGAACAATACACGATTAAAAACTCTATTTTTTCCAACAATTGTTATTTCAAAAAATATGACTATCTTTATGGTTCACCGGGTAGATTCCCAAGATTTGGCTTTTATACTAATAACACAAGCTGCATTTTTTTGTGCACATCCGATGCTCGAAATTTAGGGTTCATATTGAAAGGCCATTTCATAAAACTTCGTTTCCTAGACCAAAATGGAAGTAACACTGAAAAGGGGCACCCAAATCCAATTGTATTCTTTGTTTTGTAAAAAAACAAAATAACAAAAGAGTGCTGACATTTCATTAACAAGGAAAAAATAGTCACTATGACAGGGGAAAGGCCCTGTAAACAGCAAGAACAAGAAAGTCTGTTACAATCGCAATTTTTTATTTTCTGAAATTATATAATTAGACAATAATATATTTGCCTCGAAAGACAAAACTCAAGAGTTAATCTTTTCCTTATATATTTCAGCTAAGCAGAATCCCAATTGCATAACTGTGATGTTCTGAACAATCGCAACAACATATCATGTTATAATATACAATTTAACCAATTTAGCAATCACACAACTAAATAAACTTAATGGAACAGTAAATTGATATTCAACATTAGGGAAATCCTCCAACTACAACTGCGAATCCGAAGCAACTAATACTCTTCTAGGAACAGAATTTAAGCAACAAACAAGTATAAGTGAACTCTAGCTAACTGAGATCGATCCAACACAACTCAATGCCATCAATTGACACTTCAACCAACATATCTGAAAATGGTAGGCAAACAAGAGCTTAGAATTCGATCTATTCCATGAAAGAATTATAACTAGGATTTAGAAATGAGAATTGGTAATAAGGAGTGGTTGTGCATGCACGAGTAGGTTTTATGTGGCTGTGCATAGTATTCGTATGATTCTTATGATCCTGAAACGCCAAAAAATAAGTTAGTCATAGTGAGTATTGCTCACAAGGCTGTATCCTATGGATCCGCCAAATTTTAGGCCAATTAGAGTCCGTCAACCAAATTCAAGAAATCATGTATATAAACACACGAAAAATGGACATAATCATTAATTCATCTTTTACGAATCCAAATTACCAAAAAATGATATTAGTCATGATGAGTGTTGCTCACTAGGTCATTTTCGATGGACCATCTAAATTTCAGGTCAATCAGAGTCCGTCAACTTTTTTATCACTGGTAGGTTCCAAGTGGCCATACATAGCACGTGTAGATTCCAATGATTGTGCATAGTATTTTGATGACCTCGTGTCACGACCCAATTTTTTCTCCGTTGGGTATCGTGATGGCACCTAATCTTAGGACTAAGTAAGCCTAACAATAATTAAAATAATAATATTATTTAAATAGAATCTCTTAAAATTTCCAAAACCGGTAGTACAAGTCATAAGCTCTACAGAGTGTTTGCTAGAAAACTTCTAATACAACTGTCCAGAAATAAAAATAAACAGTGCAAAACGAAAACTGGAAGGTGACTCCGAAACCTGCGAACGCAGCAGCAGGTTTACCTCGAGTCTCCATAGCAACAGTCCACATAGCTAGCTAACGAACAAGTACCTGGATCTGCACAAAAATGTGCAGAAGAGTAGCATGAGCACACAACAGCGGTGCCCAGTAAATATTAAGACTAACCTCGGTGGAGTAGTGATGAGGAACAGTCAAGACACCCACTGGTCTAATAAACTGAACAGATATAAGTACATGAATAACAAAAGTATGATGTCTACATAAAAACTATGCAATATGGCTTACAATGCAGTAATGACATTAAAGCAAGAAACAACAAGTATCAGCGGAATATCATGAAAATGACGCAGACAAAGTGAATGGAATACAACCTAAATCCGGAATCATGAAAACAGCAAGGACAAGTAATAATTCAGTAATTACAACCGCTTTTACATCAGGTTTTAGTCAACAACTCCACGAGGTACCGAACCTCAGACAAATTCACAACTTACGGGTCTCAATACCTGAACCCTAACACATGGCATCCTGTGCCCTCATAACACCTCATAACCATACTGACGACTCACGTGCCAATAAAGCCATTCTCACATAGAAGACAAGTAAACAAGGGTGAGCATCTATACTCAACAATATCAAGAACACCTCTTATCCGATAAGAGTGCTTAACTACGTGTATGTTTGTGCAAGTGTCCTAACATAGTCCATACCAGCAAATAAACATAAGGAAGAAGAAGAACGGACAACACGTAGAATATTTTCTCACAGCTTTCACAAGATAAAGCTCACACAGGTACGTATACCACTACACAAATATCAACAACAAAAAATGCCCCCAAGACATAAATCATCACAAATCAATCCCTGACACAGCCCACCTTGTCTCGCCACGTGTGCAATAATAACATAAATGCCCGCCTTGTCTCGCCAAACGTGCATAATAATGTTCCCACATTGTCTCACCACATGCGCAACCCACACATATATATATCCCACCTTGTCACGCCGCATGTGCAAATATCAATAGTAACAATAGCACGACATAAACCTCGTGCAACCCCATAACAACAACCGCACGGCAGAAACCTCGTGCATCACAATAATAACAATCGCACGACAGAAACCTCGTGCATCACCACAACAAATACAACAACAACAATGGCAATAATACAAAGTACGGCAAGTAAAATAACTCAAGAACTTTTAAATCACAGGAAAAATGTGGGACCAAATCACAAGGAATAACCACAGTAAAGAATGCTAGGAGTATAGAAAACAACTCAACAAAGGGAAACTAATGTGTATCAACGATCCCACAATATACATTTCAACAACAGAAAAACTAACACGAGTCAAATAATTCCAAATAAAATAAGTCGACTAAGATATAGGATATCTAAAACTTCTATTAAGGTTGAGAAATTAATAAGAATTTTTAACAATTTAATTAAAGATAAGCAGCAAAAAGATAATCATAACCTCAATTAAGACTAAACAAATTATAAGATGATATAATAATAATTTTAAATAAAGATAAGCAGTTATGAAAAGATAGCATGATAATAGAGGAGGTAAAATCTTCAGTTAGGTCAAATAAGAGTCCAATAGGTAATAAGAGTGAATCCTGAAAGAAATTAATTCTAATTAAAGCATGTAGAGGTGAAACTAGTAAATAGGAACTTAATCATATCAAGAACAACCTCATACTCACTGAATATAAGGACCTAAGAATCCTAAAAGGCCAACTTTCCACATATAAGTCTGTGCACGCGCTCGTCACCTCGTGCACACGGGCTACAATCAACATAGAAGACTCAAATCCTAAGGAAAAATCCCCCACACAAGGTTAGGCCAGATATTTACCTCAAACCAAGCTCAAACAGTCCGTAAGAATATCCTTTCCTCAATTATCCGACTCTGAATGGTCCAAATCTAACCAAACCCAATTGCATATCATGAATACAACTCATCTAATTAATGAAATCAATATTTTAACAAAAATTCTGAAATTTTTTCTAAAAAGTTGACCCGGGACCACGTCTCGAAATCGGGTAAAAGTCACAAAATATGAACACCCATTTACTCACGAGTCCAACCATATAAAACTTACTCAAATCCGACCACAAATCCCCTTTCAAAACTCGAAATCTTTATTGAAGAAGTTCTTCCAATTTTTCCTAATTTCAACCCCAAAAATCCGAAACTAAATGGAGAAAACAACTATAGATTAATGGAATACAACCAAAAATGAGTTAGGAATCATTATCCCAAAGTTTCCTCTGAAAATCCCTCGAACAATCGCCAAATTCCGAGCTCTCAAGTCCAAACACGAAGAATGAAACCAAACCCTCGGATTTCTCTTTTCTGCCCAGGCGTGACCGCACGTACGCATAATTAGCCGCATCTGTGCGACCGCAGGTGCGCACGTCCAAACCGCACCCGCGCTTCCTATCGCTTCTGCGCGCCAAAATTTGCTTCTGCGGAGCCGCTGATGCACACAATTTCTCCGCACCTGCAGAGACTGTCAAGTCCAGCTTTTCTCGCACCTGCACCTCAACCTTCGCATCTGCGCCTCAACCCCGCAGATGCAGAATTTTTCCTCGCACCTGCGACCCCTGGCACTCCTCCACTTTTCTGCTTCTGCGCTTACCTCTCCGCATGTGCGCTCCCGCACCTGCGGTCTCTTCACCGTAGGTGCGAATATACCAGAAGCCTGAAGACTCAGCAGCAACACAAATCAAACTTTTAATCCGTTAAGCACCCGAAACACACCCGAGGCCCCCGGGACCTCAACCAAACATACCAACCAATCCTAAAACACCATACGAACTTAGTCGAGCCCTAAAATCACATCAACTAACGATGAAACTACGCATCGCACCATGAATCGAACTTATAAATTTCAAATCTTTCAACTTCTAAAACCTGTGCCGAAACCTATCAAATCAACCCGTACTGACGTCAAATTTTGCAGGCAAGTCCCAAATAACATAACAGAGTTGTTCCAACTCTCGGAATCGCATTCCGACCCCGATATCAAAAAGTCCACTTCCGGTCCAAATCTCCAAAAATTCGACTTTCGCCATTTCAAGCCTAAACCAGCTACAGACTTCGGATTTATAGTCTGGACACGCTCCTAAGTCCAAAATCACCCAACGGAGCTAATGGAACAGACGGAACTCTATTCCGGAGTCATCTTCACATAGTTCTGACTACAGTCAAAATCCTAAGACTTAAGCTTCCATTTTAGGGATTAAGTGTCCCAAGTCACTCCGAAACAACCGGTAACTGAATTCAACTATGCACACAAGTCAATACACATAATATGAAGCTGCTCAGGGCCTTATGCCGCCGAACGAGATTTAAATTCTCAAAATGATCGGTCGGGTCGTTACACCTCGAAATGCCAAAATACAATGTTAGTCATGGTGAATATTGCTCACAACACCGTGTCCGATATATCCACGAAATTTTAAGTCAATCGGAGTCTATCAACTAAATCCAGAAAAATAATCATGTATATAAAAATACAAAAAATAAATATAATAATAATATTACGCCAAAATACAATGTTAGTCATGGTGAATATTGCTCATAACACCGTGTCTGATAGATCCGCCAAATTTTAAGCCAATCGGGGTCTGTCAACCAAATTCAGAAAAATAATCATGTATATAAAAACACAATAAATAAATATAATAATAATATTAGTTATGGAGAGTATTCATCACAAGACTGTTATCGATGGACCCACCAAATTACAAGTTAATTGGAGTTCGTCAGCTTTTTGAGCACTGATAGGATTCAAGTTGCCGCACATAACACGGGTAGGTTCCATATGACCGTGCTAAGTATTCTTATGACCTCGAAACACCGAAAAACAATGTTAGTCATGGTGAGCATTTCTCACAAGGCCGTATTTGATGTATCTACTAAAGTTTAGGGCAATCGGAGTCTGTTGATCAATTTCAGGAAAATTATCATATAGCTAAACATAGGAAAAATGGACATAAGCATTAGTTTATGTGTCACGACCTCAAAATTCAAAAAATGATGTTAGTCATGGCGATAAAAATGAGTATTAGTCATTATTGTTCATTAGGTTATTTCTGATGGGAGCACAAAATTGTAGGCGATTCGGAACCCGTTGCCCGAATTCATAAAGATGTCATGGACATTAGCACAAAAAAAATTTAAAATCGTCCTGGATTCCTGTGTTATAGCCCTAAAATAACAAAAATAAGTAACGGTCGTGGCGAAATAATGATTATTGTCCATTAGGTCATTTATGATGGGCCCATAAAACTTTTGGCAATTCAGAACCCGTTGTCTGTATTCATGAAGACTATTTGGAGATCAACACACGAAAAATTAAAAATCGTCCTGAATTCTTATTTTATAGTTCGAAAATGATAAAAATCAAGGAACGGTCATGGAGAAGTAATAATTATTGTTCATTAGGTCATTTCTGATGGGCCCAGAAAATTTTAGGTGATTCGGAGCCCGTCGCCCGGATTCATGAAGATAACGTGGGCATTAGCACGCAAAAATCAGAAATCGTCTTGAATTCCTATTTTATGGCTCTTAAAGGCCAAAAATCGAGAAACGGTCATGGCGAAGTAATGATTATTATCCATTAGGTCGTTTGTGATGGACCCTCAAAAGTTTAGGCGATTCGGAGACCGCCGCCCGAATTCAAGAAGATGGTGTACACATTAGCACATAACAAAATCGAAAAATGTCCTAAATTCATGTTTTATGGTCCTATAATGCCAAAACACGAGGAACGGTCATAGCGAAGCAATGGCTATTTCTCATTATATCTCTTATGAAGGGCCCACAAAATTTTAGAATTTTAGGCAATTCGGAGTCCGTCGCCCAAATTAATGAAGATGGCGTGGATATTAACACACGAATAATTAAAAATTATCCGGAATTCCTATTTTATGACCCTAAAACGCTATAAAAAGAGGAAAGATCTTGGAAAAGTGATGATTATTGTTAACTATGTAGTTTCTAATGGGCCCAAAAATTTTAGGCGAATCGAAGCTCGTCGCCAGAATTCATGAAGATGGCATTGATATTAGCAAACGAAAATTTTGAAATCATCCTAAATTCTTGTTTTATGAACAACGCCAAAAATGTGAAACAATCATGGCAGAGCAATGACTATTGTTCATTATGTGGTTTCTGATGGGTACTCAAACGTTTAGGCGATTTGGAGCCTGTCTCTCGAATTCATATAGGTGGCGTGGACTATTGCAACAAAATCTGGGAATCGTCTTGAATTCATATTTTATGGTCCTAAAATGCCAAAAAAATGAGGAATCGTCATAGCGAAGTGATGACTATTGTTCATTAGATCTTTTTTGAAAATTTTAGGATATTCGGGGTCGGTCACCCGAATTCATCCAGATGGCGTGGACTATAGTCTGGGAATCCTTATGAATTCTTGTTTTATGGCCCTAAAAATCCAAAAACATGGAACTGTCATGGCGAAGCTATGACTATTGTTCATTAGGTTATTTTTGATGAGCCCAAAATATTTTAGGCGATTCGGAGCCCGCCGTCCAAATTCATGAAGATGACAGGGACATTAGCACACGATAAATTGGAAATCGTCTTGAATTTCTGTTTTATGGCCCTAAAATGCCAATAAACGATGAATTGTCATAGCGAAATGATGACTATTGTTCATTAAGAGTGATATGATGGGACCGTAAAATATTAGGAGATCCGGGGCTGTTTGCCCGAATTCTTGCTGACGGCATGGACTATAGCACATGAATTGTTCATTACCTCTTTTCTGATGGGCCTGCAAAACTTTTAAGAGATTCAGGTCGGTCGACCGAATTGATGCAGATGGCGTGGACTATAACAAACAAAAATCTGAGAATCGTCCCGAATTCTTGTTTCATGGCCCTAATAGCTAAAAAATGAGGAATTGTCATGGCGAACCGATTACTAATATTCATTAGGTCATTTTTGATAAGCACGCAAAATTTTTGGAGATTCGGAGTTGGTCACCAGAATTCATGCAAATAGCATGGACTATCACACACGAATATTTGGGAATCATCCTGAGTTCAGTTTTATGGCCCGAAAATGCCAAATAATGAAGAACAGTCATCAAAAAGCGATAACTATTGTTCATTAGGTTATTTTTTATGGACCACAAAACTTTAGAAAGTTCGGGACCGGTCGCCAGAATTCATAAAGATAGCGTGGACTATAGCACACGTAAATCTGGGAGTCGTCCTGAATTTCTGTTTTATAGCCCTAAAACGCCAAAAAATGAGGAACGATCACAGAGAGATGATGACTATTGTTACTTAGGTTATTTTTGGTAAACAGGCAAAATTTTAGGCGATTCGAATCCGTCGCCGGACCCATGCAGGTGGCGTGGGCTATAACACACGAAAATCTGGAAATCTGGCAAAATTTCAGTTTTATGACCCTAAAATGACTAATGTTCCTTAGGTCATTTGTGATAGGCCGGCTAAATTTTAGGCAATTCGGACCTGGGCACTTGGACTCATGCAGATAATATGGGCTTTAGCAAACAAAAATCTGGAAATCGGGTGAAATTCTAATTTTATACCCCTAAAACGGCAAAAAATATGGAACAGTCATGGAGAGGCAATGACTAATATTCCTTAGGTCGTTTTTATGGGCTGGCTAAATTTTAGGCGATTCAGGCCCGGGCACCCGGACCCATGTAGATGGTGTGGGCTATAGCACACGAAAATTTGGGAATCTGGTGGAACTCTAGTTTTATGGCCCTAAAACGCCAAAAAACGAGGAACGGTCATGGTGAGGCAATGACCAATGTTCCTTAGGTCGTTTCTGATGGACCGACTAAATTTGAGGCAATTCTGGCTTGGGCACAAGAACCCATGCAGATAGTATGGACTATAGCACACGAAAATCTAGGAATCGGGGGAAATTTTAGTTTTATCGCCCTAAAATGCCAAAAAATGAGGAACGGTCATAGCGAGGCAATGATTAATTTTCCTTAGGTCGTTTTTGATGGGTCGGCTAAATTTTAGGCGATTCGGGCTCGGGCGTCCGGATCCATGCAGATGGCGTGGGCTATGCGAAAATTAGGAAATCGGGCGAAATTTCAGTTTTATGACTCTAAAATGCCAAAAAAGGAGGAAAGGTCACGGCGAGACGATGACTATGGTTCCTTAGGTTATTTTTTATGGGCTAGCTAATATTTAGGCGATTTTGGCCAGTGCACCCAAATCCATGCAGATGGCATGGGCTATAGAACAAAAATCTGAAAATCGCACACAATTCCAGTTTTATAGCCCTAAAACGCCAAAAACGAGAAACGGTCATGGCGAGACGATGACTAAAGTTCTTTAAGTCGTTTTTGATGGGACGGATAAATTTTTGGCGATTCGGGCTTGGGCAACCGAACCCATACAGATGGCGTGGGCTATAGCATACAAAAATATGGAAATCGGGCGAAATTCCAGTTTTATGGCCCTAAAATCCCAAAAACTTAGGAACGGTCATAGGGAGGCGATGACTAATATTCCTTAGGTCATTTTTTTATGGGCCGGATTAATTTTAGGGGATTTGGCCGGGCGCCTAGACCCATGTAGATGGCGTGGATAGCACACAAAAATCTGAGAATCGTGCAGAATTCCAGTTTTATGGCCCTAAAACGCCAAAAAATAAGATACGATCAAGGCAAGGCGATGACTAATATTCCTTCGATCATTTTTGATGGACCAGCTAAATTTTAAGCGATTCGGGGTCGGGTGTCGGACCCATATAGATTGTGTGGGCTATAGCACATGAAAATCTGGGAATCGGCGGAATTCCAGTTTTATGGCCCTATAACGCCAAACAATGAGGAACGGTAAAGGCGAGGCGATGACTAATGTTCCTTAAGTTGTTTTTGATGGTCCGGCTTAATATAGGCTATTCAAGCCTGGGTGCCCCAACCAATACAGATAACGTATAGCACACAAAATTTGGAAATCGGGCGAAATTCTAGTTTTATGACCCTAAAATGCAAAAAAATGAAGAACGGTCATGGCGAAGCGATGACTAATGTTTCTTAGGTCGTTTTTGATGGTATGGCTAACTTTTAGGCGATTCGGGTCTGGGCGCACAGACCATACAGATGGTGTGGGCTATAGCATACGAAATTTGGGAATCGGGCTGAATTCCAGTTTTATAGCCCTAAAAAGCCAGAAAACGAGAAACGGTTATGGCGAGGCGATTACTAATGTTCCTTAGGTCGTTTTTCATGTGCTGGCAAAATTTAAAGTGATTTGGGCTCGAGCGTCGGGATCCATGCAGATGCGTGGGCTAGCACACAAAAAATTGGGAATCAGGCAGAATTTCAATTTTATGGCCCTTACGCCAAAAAATGAGGAACGGTCATGGCGAGGCGATGACTAATGTTTCTTAGGTCGTTTTTGATAGTATGGCTAACTTTTAGGCGATTCGGGTCTGGGCGCACAGACCATACAGATGGTGTGGGCTATAGCATACGAAAATTTGGGAATCGGGCTGAATTCCAGTTTTATGGCCCTAAAAAGCCAGAACACGAGAAACGGTTATGGCGAGGCGATTACTAATGTTCCTTAGGTCATTTTTCATGTGCTGGCAAAATTTAAAGTGATTTGGGCTCGAGCGTCGGGATCTATGCAGATGCGTGGGCTAGCACACGAAAATTTGGGAATCAGGCAGAATTTCAATTTTATGGCCCTTACGCCAAAAAATGAGGAGCGGTCATGGAGAGGCGATGGTTGATGTTCCTTAGGTTGTTTGTGATGGGCTGGCTAAGTTTTAAGCGATTCTGGCCCTAGCGTCCGGACCTATGCAGATTGCGTGGGCGATAGCACACGAAAATATGGGAATCGGGCGGAATTCCAGTTTTATGGCCCTAAAATGCCAAAAAATGAGGAACAGTTATGGCGAGATAATGACTAATGTTCCTTAGCTCATTTTTTATGGGCCAACTAAATTTGAGGCTATTCGGGCCTTGGCGCCCGGACCTATGCAGATGGCGTGGGCTATAGCACACGAAAATCTAGGAATTGGGCGGAGTTTCAGTTTTATGGCCCTAAAATACCAAAACACGAGGAACGGTCATGGCGAGGCGATGACTAATATTCCTTAAGTCATTTTTTATGGGCTGGCTAAATTGTAGGAGATTCGGGACCGTGCGCCCGGACCAATGCAGATGGCGTAGGCTATAGCACACGAAAATCTGAGAATCGGGCTGAATTCCAGTTTTATGGCCCTAAAACGCCAAATAACAAGGAACGGTTATCGCGAGACGATTACTAATGTTCCTTAGGTCGTTTTTTATGGGCTGTCTTAATTTTAGGCGATTTGGGTCCGGGCACCCGGACCCATGTAGATGGCGTGGGCATATGACACAAAAATCTAGGAATCAAGCGAAATTCCAATTTTATGGCCCTAAAATGCCAAAAAACGAGGAACGATCATGGAGTGGCGATGACTAATGTTTCTTAGGTTGTTTGTGATGAGTTGGCTAAATTTTAGGCAATTCAGGCCCGAGCGCCCGGACCCATTCAGATGGTGTGGGCTATAACACACTAAAATATGGAAATCGGATGGAATTTCGGTTTTATGGCCCTAAAACGCCAAAAAAGAGGAACGGTCATGGCGAGGCAATGACTAATGTTCCTTAGGTCGTTTTTGATGGTCTGTATAAATTTTAGGCCATTCGGGCCTGGGTGCCTGGACCCATGCTGATGGTGTGGCCTATAGCACACGAAAATCTATGAATCTGGCGGAATTCCAGTTTTATGGCCCTAAAATGCCAAAAACTGGGGAAATGTCATGGCGAGGCGATGGATATTGTTCCTTAGGTTATTTTATAAAGGCCGGCAAAATTTTAGGCGATTCGGTTTCGGTCGCCCAGACCAATGCAGATGGCATGGGCTATTTCACCGGAAAATCTGAGAATCGGGCGGAATTCCAGTTTTGTGGCCCTAAAACGCAAAAATGAGAAATAGTCATGGCGAGGCGATGATTATTGTTCCTTAGGTAATTTTTTATGGGTCGGCAAAAATTTAGGCGATTCAGGTCCGATTGCCCGAACCTATGTAAATGGTGTGAGATATAGCACATGAAAATTTGGGAATCAAACGGAATTCTAGTTTAATGGCCAAATCGCCAAAAACTGAGGAACAATCATGTTGAGGCATTTATTAAGTTTCCTTAGGTCATTTTTATGGGCCGGCAAAATTTGAGGCGATTCAGGCGCGGGCGCATGGACCCATGCAGATGGCGTGGGCTTATATCACACGAAAATCTGGGAATCGAGTGGAATTCCAGTTTTATGGCCCTAAAATGCCAAAAAACGAGGAATGGTCATGGCGAGGAGATGACTAATGTTCCTTAGGTTATTTTTGATGTGCGGGCTAAATTTTAGGCAATTAAGGTCAGGTCACCTAGACCCATGGAAATGGCGTGGGCTATAGCACAAGAAAATCTAGAAATCAGGCGAAATTCTAGTTTATGGCCCTAAAATACCAATAAACGAGAAACGATCATGGTAAGGCGATGAGTATTGTTCCTTAGGTCATTTGTTATGGGCCGGCAAAATTTTAGGCGACTTAGGTCCGGTCGCCCGAACCTATGCAGATGGCGTGGGCTATGCACATGAATATCTGGGAATCAGGGGATGACTATTGTTCCTTAGGTCATTCTTTATAGGCCGGCAAAATTTTAGGCGATTCGGGTCCGGTCACTCGGCCCCATGCAGATGGCGTGGTCTAGCACACTAATATCTGGGAATCAGGCGAAATTCCAGTTTTTCGACCCTAATACACCAAAAAATGAGGAACGGTCATGGCGAAGCGATGATTATTGTTCCTTAGGTCATTTTTATGGGCCAACAAAAAATTTGGCAATTCGAGTTCGGCACCCGAACCTATATAGATAGCGTGGGCTATAGCACACAAAAATCTGAGAATCAGGCGGAATTCTAATTTTATGGCCCTAAAAAGCCAAAACACGAGGAACGTTTATGGCGAGGCGGTGACTATTGTTCCTTAATTCGTTTTTGATGGACGGCAAAGATGGCGTGGGCTATAGCACCGAAAATTTGGGAGTCTGGCACAATTTCCGTTTTATGGCCTAAAACACCAATCAACATGGAGCGTCCATGGCGAGGTGTTGACTATTGTTCTTTAGGTCATTTGTAATGGGCCAAAAAAAATTTAGGCGATGTTATAACGACCCGACTTGTCATTTTAAGAATTAACCCCCGTTCAATGACATAAAGTCCCGAGCAGCTTCGCAATATGTATTATGACCCGCGGGTATGGTCGAGTTTGATTTACTGAAGATTCAAAATTAAATTAAAAGAACAATCCTTATTTAGAAGCTTAAATGGAAAGAGTTGAACGGAGAGTTGACTTTTGAGCAAAAGACTCTAGAATGGAATTTTGATGATGTCAATAGCTCTGTATGGTGATTATGGACTTAGGAGCGTGTTCAAAAAATTATTTGGAGGTCTGTAGTGGAATTAAGCCTGAAATGGCGAAAGATAAATTTTTGGAAAGTTTGACCGGGGGTTGATTTTTTGCTATCGGGGCCGGAATCCGATTCTGGAAATTTGAAATAGCATCGTTATGTCAATTATGACTTATGTACAAAATTTGAAGTCATTCCGGATTGATTTGATGTGTTTTGGCACAAGATATAGAATTCGAAAGTTCAAAGTTCATATATTTTGATTTGAGATGTGATTCGTCGGGTAAGTTTCTGATGGTTAACGGGTTGGATTTTGGACTTGGAACTCTGCTGAAATTTTTCTGATGCACCATCTGGTTTCCTTCATCGCGTTCGCGAAGAGGAACTGAGAGGCTGGCAATATTTGTTCTTCGCGTCCGCGAAGATAGGGACGCGTTCGCCAAGGGTGGACAGTGTGTGGAACGCGAACGCGAGAAGCGTTACGCATTCGCGAAGAAGGAAGTTGAGGGGGCAGCTGATTGCTCTACGCGAACGTGAAGAGAGGCTCGCGAATGCGTAGGTGAACCTGGCAGTGCTTCGCGAACGCGGAGGCCCAACCACGAATGCGGAGAGGAAAATAGAGGAAACGGGGCAGAAGGCCTTTGGTCTACGCGAACGCGATAGGGAAATCGCGAACGCGGAGGGTTGGGGCAATGACCCATCGCGAACGCGACGAGTTAGACGCGAACGCAAAGCATGTTTTGGGGTAGTAGCATTTTTGTGCTTCGCGAACGCGAGGCAATGGCCGCGTTCGCGAAGAAGAAACCACTGAACAGAAACTTTAAGTTCTGAAAATGGGACTCGGTCCCATTTTTCATTTTTACCGATTTGGAGCTCGGATATAGGCTATTTTTGAGAGATTTTCAAAGAAAATAACAGAGTAAATATTTTTAACTCAATATTGGTTAAATTACCCGAATTCATGGTTGTTGTTTTAACATTTAATGGGTAAATTAAGTTGGAAAGATTAGAAAACCTTCTTGGTTTAATTTGAAGATTTGAGGATCGAGTTGATGTCGGAATTAAGTAAAATTGGTATGGCTAGAATCGTGGTTGAATGAGATTTCGGATTTTGTAACTTTTATCGGGTTCCGAGATGTGGGCCCCACGAGCAATGTTAGAGCTAAATTTTGGATTTTGATGAAAAATTAATATTTTCTTATGGAATTAATTCCAATAAATTTTATTGACTGAATCAAATTATTTGTGGCTAGATTCGAGGCATTTAGAGGTCAATTCAAGCAAGAATGCGATTTTGGAATATCGGCATAACTTCAAAAAGGTAAGTATCTTGCCTAACCTCGAGTGGAGAATTACCCCTTAGGCATTGAGTCTTATGTGAAATTTGTGTAATTGAAAACCATGTACGCGAGGTGACGAGTACGTACTTGGGTTATATGTGCAAATTACATTGGTTAAAATCCTTAAACGCCCTTATGTATTAAATGGAAAATTATTGGCACTTATTAAATCCCTTAATTGTCTTGCCTAAATCCTTGCTTTGTTGGATTTATTTTTATATGATGATTTTTGGTGTGATTGTCACCTTGATTTTTATGTGAAATATTATTTTGTTGAGTTGTTCACTCTCGGATATATTTATTAAGATTTTGTGCACATTATGGTCGAGCCATGGGCTCCTTATTGTGGAAAATAATGTATTGTTGAATTATGTGGCGAGTTGAAATATTTGAGCATTTGATGTGCAATATGTGATAAATTATAACATTTGATCACTCGATGTGTGCAATCTGTGATAAATTGTAATATTTTAGCACTTGAGGTGCAATTTATGAGATGTGATATTAGCACGTTATATTATTGGAAAGTTTTGTTCGGGTGTTTGCACGAGGTTTCTGCCGTGCTATTATTACTATTGATTTATGCACATGCAGCGTGACAAGATGGGATATATATATATATATATATATATATATATAGAGAGAGAGAGAGAGAGAGAGAGAGAGAGAGAGAGACAAGGTGGGCTATGTCGGGGATTGATTTGTGATGGCCTGAGGGCATTGTTGTTGTTGCATATTTACTTTTGGGACTACGAGGCGGTACCTCGGGAGTGCCCTTTGTTGATATTTTTCTATGGTTGCACTTGCCGTTGGTTATTTTATTTTTTCGTGAAATGTAAATTCTTGTGTCCTTCTGTGATATATTATTTGATTTTACTATGTGTTTTTGTTTTCTTGTTGTATTGTGTTGATTTTGGCTCTTTGTACAAGACTCTGAGGATTTGTGTTTTATGATTTTTACTGGTTTTCGAGATTTGAGTTGTTTCTAATAAAGAAATTGCTATTATGTTCTAATTTAATAAATTTTTACGTCCAAATTAGTAGTCATTGGATGCTTCATTTTAATCGAAATATCATTTTCTTCACCCAAACGAATTCAAAAATAAACTCATTTTTTTGATGATTTCTTACTTGATTTATAAATTGTAAACTTACTTTATTGAAAATAAATTGATCCTACGGATCTTATATACATTGATATTTTTGACACGTGAGTTGCCCGTGTGGTTGTGATAGAAATATGGGCACGAGGTGCCGTAAAAAATATGAAAGTGGGCTGAGACCCGTAATTTTTTTTTTAGGATCGTAAAAGGAGGTGTCACATGGTGACTTTTACTTGGAAAGATATTTATTTGAAAGAAGTATATTCGAAAGATATTTATTCAAAAGAAGCATATTCTAAGATATTTATCTTAAAGAAAAATATGTGAATAATTTATATTTGAAGGACTTAATTAATTGATTGTACTTGTGTTCCTTACTCGTTTGAGCAATAATTATGATGTTCTTGTTGCCCTACTGTTTATATCACTGCTAGTTGTTTTCGATTATTTTAGTATGGTACAGGTTATTTGACTAGTGAGTGTCTTAACCGTACCTCGTCACTACTCCACTGAGGTTAGTCTTGATACTTATTGGGTACCGACTGTGGTGTACTCATATTACACTTCTGCACATTTTTGTGCAGAGCCAGGTAATGTGGAGTCAGTTAATCGATCGCTAGCAGTACGGATCTTGCTGTGGAGACTCAAGGTAAACATGTTGTTGTGTTCGCAGGCTTCGGAGTCACCTTCTAATTTGTATTCACACTGTTTACTTTATTTCAAACAGTTGTATTTAGAAAATTATAACAGACTCTGTAGATCTTATGACTTGTACTACCGGTTTTGAGAATTGTAAATTTTATAGAGATTTCCATTTCAATAATTATTGTTGTTATTTAGGAAATGTTAGGCTTACCTAGTCCCCAAGACTAGGTGCCATCACGATACCCAACGGAGGAAAAATTGGGTCGTGACAGATGCAAATTCGGTCGCCCGGACCCAGGCAGATGGTGTGGGGTATAGCACGCGAAAATTTAGGAGCCGGGCAGAATTCTAGTTTTATGTCCTTAAAATGCCAAAAAAGAGGAACGGTCATGGCAAGGCGATGACTATTATTCTTTAGATCATTTTTTATGGGTCCACAAAATTTTAGGCGATACGAGTCCAGTCTCCCGGACCCATATAGATGGTGTGGCCTATAGCACACGAAAATCTGGGAATCGGGCGAAATTCCAATTTTATTGCCCTAAAATGCCAAAAAATGAGGAACGGTCATGGCAAGACGATGATTATTTTTCTTTAGGTCATTATTTACGAGCCGGCTAAATTTTAGACGATTCGGGTCTGGTCGCCTGGCCCATGCAGATGACATGGGCTATAGCACACGAAAATTCGGGAATCGGACGGAATTCTAGTTTTATGGACCAAAAACTCCAAAAAAATGAGGAACGATCATGGTTAGCCGATGACTATTATTCCTTAGGTCGTTTTTGATGGACCGACAAAATTAGGCGATTCGGGTCCGATCATCTGGACTCATGCAGATAGCGTGGGCTATAGCATATGAAAATCTGGGTATCGGACGCAATTCTAGTTTTGTGGCCCTAAAACGCCAAAAAACGAGTAACGGTCATGGCGAGGTGATGACTATTGTTCCTTAGGTCATTTTTTGTGGGCTGGCAAAATTTTAGGCGATTTGGGTTCGGGCATCAGATTGCATGCCATGCCCGATCTCGTGTCATAGTGGCTTGTCGTGCCCGACCTTGTGTCGTTGACATAGGCATGCCACTACCGACCTCGGCCCATATTGCCCCGCCACGACCGACCGCGGGCCATTGACATAGGCATGCCACGGCCGGCCTAATTTCGGGCATAAATCCTGGGCCAAGTTATTTAGCGCAGCGGGAAGGAGAAGGTAGGAATCCCAGCCTTGTACCATAGTGGCCTACCATAGCCGTCTTCGTACCATTGACATAGGCATGCCATGGCCGACCTTGGCCAATAGTGGCATACCACGGCCGATTGACATAGGCATGCCACGACCGACCTTGGGCCATTGACATATGCCTTGGTCTCGCACGCGACACCTCGAAAAACCTCTATTTGCGACGTTGTCTTTGCATATTAGCCTCACTCTTGGCTTATGCCTGGGCATCGCACGCGACACCCCAAAAAGCCTCTAGTAGTGAAATTGGATTTAGTGTCATAGGCAAGCCTTTCCCTCGACATGACTAAATGACAAATCATGCCACTTAATACACAAATAGTATACATGCAAGGTCTTGAGGACTTATTCAATTTTCCAACACTTAGGCATATAATATAGCATCATTTAAGGAGTAAACTTTTTTTCAGGAAAGTTAGAAATTGATTGGATTGGAGGGGAGGGACGAATCGGAGTGACAAAGTCTGAATTTCAGTGGATTGTGGCAGTAAGGCCACTCAGCCACTTACAATACCCCGTCATGTAGTCATTTGCAATGGATTCTACCCCTTGGGTTGCGGCCCTTCGCCAGACTCTGCTTGAATGCAGGTTGCTTTGTACATCAAGCTGCCCTTTAAGGAGATAGGTGAAAAATCGGCAAGTGTGTGACTCTGAATCATATGAGAAGCTCATGGCAATTCTGGATGTAAAAGCTACCTTTAATGGGAATAGTTAGAAGCAGTATGGGCTTACTGAAGCAGAAGAAAAATGGAAAGAAGGATGTGTTCTGGAAAACTAAGAATGATTTACGACTTGTTCAAAGATAATTCCTCTCATTTGCAGTCAGAGACTCCTAATAAGATGCCTTTATTGTAGCCAAATATTAGGCTACGGTAATACATCTGGTCCAGCCAAATATGGAAGTTAAATAATGGTGGATTGGTGGTTGTTAACTAGCTTATTCATCTTTTGAAGTTTCATGCTGAAAAGAACTAGTACTAATTTTGATTTCAATACTCGTAAAAAGTCATTTTTAAGGGAGTTAATATCTTTTTAATTTTTTGTATTACTTAGTGCCAAAAGAATTATTAATCGGGTGTCATTTTATTTGTTCTTGGATTTTAAGAAATAAAGAACGAATAGAAGAAAAAAAGATTTTAGTAGAAGAAAAAAAGATTTTAGTGTGTGGAAAAGGCTTCTTGAGTTGAGTAGGACCACCATTTTATTCAAACCAAATTATTAATTACACGATTCAAATTTTGGTGATAATGAACCAACCTTTACGCTTATCTACTTAAATATCAAGCTTTTGTCATGTGGGAGAGTTAGAACATATAACATGCGTCTAATCCACGTATCACAAGTTGTACTATTACCACTAAACCAAAGCCCGGAGATCCTTTTGCAGCCAACTGAGCTTTGATTTCAAGCTTTTGAATGTGAAAGTCTGAAACTAATTGATCTATCCTAAAACATACAATAAAGTATCTCTAAAGATCAAGAAGCAACCAAGAAACATTGCATCTTTTGTGACATCTTTTTCCTTATCACTAACTTTAGTATTCCTGTACCACTTACAGCAATATGTTGTTCTTTTTTCTCTTTTAAACCAAGTAAAAGTACAACAGAAGCAAAATGGTACATCAGAGAGGTTGTATATAAGCAGAAACAAAGCTTGCTCTTAAGGAAACTATACATAGCATGCCAAGATCAAAAACTGGTACCATATGCCTTGAACTAATTTGCGCAAAATATTTGGGCTTGATGTGAATAAACTGCAGAACCCATTTTTTCCTAAATCGTTGAAGAATTATGTGAACACATCGAAATATCTACAAGAACGCCTTCGGTGGTATTCTAGCAAGCTTGCATACGTTCGATCCCAGATTCCAATGTAAAGAGACTCATCATCCGGACTCAGAGATACCCCTGATATCTCACCAAAAATATCAATTTCCTGACGTTTCTTGTAATCTGACTCGGTACTATAAATGTGGACAAAATCTGCAGGTTCAGCCACTACCAGGAACCGTCCATCGGATGAGAAACGGATAGATCGCGCAGCACCCATGTTTCCCTTCAAAATGGCCATAGACGAGGACAGGTTTCTCAAGTCCCAAATCCGACAGGTCTTATCTTGATTGCCAGTGGCAAATGTACGGCCATCTGGGTGCCATGCAGAAGCAAAAGAGTAGTCTAAATGACCCGCAATTGAGGCCACCGTCTGATACAGTAACAAAGAAGTTCAATTGTAAGTTCAGCAAATGGAAAAGTCATCATCAAAAACAAAAATATGGAGGAGAATTAGACATCTTCGAGCAAAAATAATAGTCTAAAATTCACAAACTTTAAGACTTATAGTGCAATGGAGAACAATTATGGATCAATAAAGACCGAGTTCAAACGCGTTTTGCTCCCACGAGAAAGATCTATATGAGAAAATACAAGAAACAAAAGCACACCGCAACTCTTTGCAAATTATTTTCCGGAATACTTTAGCCAAATAATCACCTCATCATAAGTGCAGTAACAATAACGACCTAACATGCTTCAGAGTGCGCTTCTGAACTAAGAAACTGACATTATGTATTTACATAACAAAAAAATCGCATTCCATCTGATGTAGAAGGTAATGACTAAAAATTTAAAATACCTTTCCATTGCGGGAATCAACAAGTAAACCATTTAGATCATCACCAACAACAGTAAAAAGCTTGCTATCTGGGCTCATCGAGGTGTGCTGCATTAATTACCAGTGAAATTATAAATACATGAGCTCCTGAAGGATGCAGTTTTGACCAGTATCGAAATATTTGTGCAACATAAAGCATGTAGACAGGAAGAAAGAATTTTTTTAATCCAGATGAAAATTGAAGCGAATGTGAACTAGCAATTTGGACATATAATGAATATCCCCACTTATTACTTTCGTATCCGAAAACCTCAGAGGAAATGCAATTCAAACTGGATGATGGACTAGGTCCTGAGCCCAAAGAACTAAATCCTCGCCTACCAATAACAAAATCTCATACTAGATCTGAAGAAACTAGTAGAAGGTTGATGGAACTTCTTGATAGCGGACAACAGCTTATGTGTTTCCACTATCTACACGCCAGTTCATCCCTCTAGTGGATATTTTCTTTCTTGGTGTTCGGGCCAGCTTGTGTGCACCTCGACTAATTCCACCGAGTACCTGCTCTTACCCACCAGCACAGGTAACTTTGCCCACCTTGAGAAGAAATTACCTAGTGTTTTTTGCAATCTTAAGCCTCATGCTAGAATTTCATTTAATTAAGAAAAGGCCTTATACTAGAAATTCATGAAGTTACTCTTTCCCGCCAACACAATAGATAATGATATGATGAAGGGGAGGAGGAGGACTACAATGACAATTCACTTATATAACAAATCGTATTATTACTTCACGAACAACCAAATAATACTGTGGTAAGTAGTAACTAATGAAAAGAAGTCAAAAAAAAGGAGCAAAGAAAGGGGAAGAACAAAAATAGCAGTAAAAGCACATAAAAAGACTTACATTCACTGGCCAAGGGAAGCGGAAGTGATTCATTTGCTGAAACTTCTCCATGTCGTACTCTCTCACACCACAGTCGTTGTTGGATGCCATAAAACGAGGCCCACCACTGTAAAATGTTTGAACTTTACTTTCATCAGTTGAAATTTTTTAAACTAGCTCAACAACTGATTGTGACATTCACACTCTACCTGACGCTTTCATATATCTCAATGGCATTTGTGATAGCATTATCCTCATAAGTGGTCCTTGCACAGAAGCTGACTCCCGGCTTGTCCAAACTCTGCAATATTATTTGAAAGCAAAGTTAAGCAAATACCACAACAACAAAAAAAACAAAGTTTAGCGGAAAGGAACTTCTTTTTTTAACTAAGAATTCACCAACATCACATCAGCTTTTTCCTGTGATTAAGAGATGCACTGACCTTACAAATGAGTTCTCCTTGGAAGCCACCAGCAACCACAAAACGGTTCTTCACTGCCATCGTGCTGATTTGGGTTTGTGTCAGACCCTCTAACAAACTTCCTGCGTGTTTCTAGAGGTCCAACAACAAAAAAGAATAGGTAAAACATAAACAAGAGAAGAAATAGTTATATCCATATGAAGCAAAGAGAAAAATGTTAAAGTGGAAAAATTCAAGTGGAACTTCTTTCTTTTTGCCCCCTGTTTTGTGGCAGGGAATGGTGCAGGATACTTCTATCAATACCCACCACAAAGCCAAGAAATCAGAGAACTGAAAATGCATATATGAACACAAGAGTCATTTTCCAAGCTATGTCACGCCTAAGAGGAGGAAAAAAGAAGCAAGAGCGTAGCAGAAACTAAAGTAGGGGACCATCATTAAATACTTTTCAATTACCTCCGTCGGTGTTATGTGTCCAGAGAAGTTGATAACTTCTGAGAGGTTGCGAGAAATGGATGACCAATGCATAAGTGAATAGTTCGAAATCATATACACGTCATGCTTTGAAGTTGCCCACACCAAGTTCCTTAGCTGCAAACAAGAGGCAAAAGAAGTCATTAAAAGACCGCCACTCAGCAAATTGACCACACCAAAAAAAAAAGGCCATAGGCAAAGATCACAGAACAAATCCAAACTTTGAAAATGTAATTAAGAGATACCCCCAAATAACATCACATATGGTATCTCACTACTTACAAGATAAGAAAATTGACATGAATCAAAAAACTAGAGATAATTCATTTGGCAACATAATGATTTTTGTTTATTACTGGAGGAACAAAAATATGCCTTGTGTTTTTATTTATTTCAATATGAAAGGGAAAAGAAAAACAGAACACAAAAAAACCGGGTCGTTGAGCGGAAGTGCCAAAAAGAGGACGAGGTAGACCTAAAATCACATGGAAGGAAGTTGTCTTAGCAAAAGATAGGACACAATGAAAGAAAAAGTTCTATAAATGCGATATATATTAGTTGAGAATATGTTTTTGACGTTAGCACTTTTACTATGTGTCCTATGCTTTCTAGGAGTGGTTTAGCCTTTCATAGATTTATATGTTTAGAAAATATACATAACTTATGATACTTTTTGTTTTTATTTGCATAATATTGACATAAGACGAGTTTAAATAGAGTGATGTGGTCGGCGAAGTGATTCGTATAGCTGGTCCCAACTTGGTTGGGACTGAGCCGTAGTTGTAGTAGTATGCCGATTGTCACAAAAGGAGTCCGAAAGAAGTCTCTGCTGTAGCATTAGGAATTCAACATTTTAGACATTTGGCAGGTCAACTTTAAGTAAGTGAGTAAAACACAAATTATTCTAGTGTAGGCGGAATCTGCAGAATAAAGCGGACCTGAAAATGGAGGATTGTAGGCTTAACGGATCTTGCATTATAAAAGAATTCGTAGTAGTTGGCACCCTTCTCCACTTGTTCGCATTCCTGAAAATGCAATCACGTAACTGACCAGCAAAGATGAGAATTTTACTGTGGTCGCAACGAATTGACCCAAATGGAATTCTTTAAACTAAAAAATTGCAGTGCAAAAACCTTATCGACAGCTTCCCCCGACAAAGGAATGTTCTCATAATTTCTATACTGTTCGAGCCTTGTCAATCTATAACTTTGCCTGGTTACATTCAACCTCTCCCACGGAATACCTTGTATATCCTTCCCTTTTCTTGCTTGTGCAGCCGATGTATCAGTCACTTTTGTTGGCTAACAAAATATCAAGAGTTCCAGGTAACTCAAAATACAAAAGGGGTATAAAAATTGATGATGATAATTTAGAACCAGACAATAAGTGATCCATCAGAAAAATAGGTAAATTTGACTTGGCCAAACAAATTGGACAAACGACAAAGAAACCTGACTAGATAAAATCCAGTAAAACTACACTAGTTCTCGAGTCTTGGCTGTTGGAAATTTTCAAAAGAGGAGCATTTTCAAACCATGGACCTTTGGCTGCTCCATGATAACATAATTATCAACAAGAACGTCTAGCCTAAAATGAATAGGAACAAACGAAGAACAAGGCAAAATTCAATAGAGGAGGAGAAGTGAATCAAGTTACTATATTTTACTAACCATATCATAGTCATCAAGATTTGTCTCCTCGTTATAGAATTCGCCCTCAAATTCATCGGCTGAATCAGTCACCTCTCTGTCGTCCGCCATGTAATCCAATTGGTCAACCCTTTCAAGAGACATGCCTTGAAAAATAGATAAAAATTGCAGATTAAAGGTTGCCCCAAAAAGAACAAAGAAAGAAAGGGGGGATATTAAAAAACTTAATCAAAAAAATGCACTCAAAAAATCCAAATAAGCAAATCAATGAAAAAAGTTTAACATCTCCTACCCCAAAAAACCACTAGCCAGAATAAGTTCCCAAATAACAAAAAAGAAAAACTTTCATTTTAATTACCAAGAAACTCCTAAAACTGAAATACCATTGATGAACATAATGCTGTGACTATCATCAATTTTACTAGTATAATTACCTATGTGTTGCCATAAATAGCAAATCCCAGAAAATCATTTCACAACAAAATTAAACAAAAATAAAAAAAATCATTCTTGAATTACCCACAACAGCTCCTCATACTAAACAACATTCAAAGCTTTAATGCTGAGATTACTATTGCTAATATAAATCCACAAACCAACAAAAATATTACAACAAACAATAAAATAGTAAAAACTAATTCTTGGAACCTGTGCATAAGAATTAATGCTGAGATTATTGCAGATAACTGCATAAACCCAAGAAACTATTATTACAATAAACAAAGAAATAGTAAAAGATAATCTTTGCATGAGAAGAGTACACACACCCAAAAAAAAAAAAAAGGAGGCGGCAAAAGAGAGTTTTGCAAGAACTAACCAGAAAATTTTCTTTTTGTTTTTTTGGGATAAAACAGCTTTTTTCAAAATACCCAGATGTATATTTATGTAAGAGGCACTTTTGTAGGAAAAATGGTAGTATTGTTTTTTCCAGCTTCTTCTTCTTGTTTTTGTTGTGAAATGCGTATGTGCAGTATGTGTAATGCTGAGATTACAACAGTCAAAGAAATAGTAAAAGATTTATATAATCTTTGCATAAGTACAGCACTTACAAAAAAGGCCATAAAAAGATAGTTGCAAGAACTAACCAGAAAATTGTCATTTTTTTCAAGAATAACCAGATGTTGGAACTTGGTATGCAAGGAAAAATGAGCTTGAAAATATTACAACAGCAAACAAAGAAATAGTAAAAGATATATTCTTTGCATAACCACAGCACTTACAAAAAAAAACATAAAAAAAGTTGCAAGAACTAACCAGAAAATTGTTTTTTTTTTCTTTTTCAAGAATAACCAGGCACTTGATATGCAAGGAAAAATGAGCCTTTTTTCACTTCTTCTTCTACTTGTTGTTGTGCAATGTCAATGTGCAGGTTGAATGATAGCTTCTAACCCCCACACACACACACACACACAAAGGATAGCAAAAGAGAGTTGCAAAAACTAACCAGAAAATCTTCTTTTTTCTCAGGGTGAAAACAGCTTTTTCAAAAATACCCAAATGTATATATGCAAGAGGCTTAAGCTTTTTTGTTTTTGTTCTACAAATGTGAATGTGCAGATTGAATGATAGCTTCTACGTCTGGTTTGTAGCTATGATATGATGCTACACATGTCTTGGAATTTGGGGTTATAATTTTTGTAAGATATAAATGCACGCGCCCGGGTATCAAGATGGAGTAAGTGGGCGTTTGGACATAAGAATTGTAAAATTGAAAAAAACAAAAGTGAAAAAATAAATTCACTTCAAAATGTTATTTGAAAATTAAAATTATGTTTGCACATAAATATAATTTTGGATTATTTTTTAAGTTTTGTGAATGGTCTGAGTAAAAAATTTAAAAAATAACTTTTTGAAATTTTTTAAATTTTCGAAAAATTCTAAAATTCGTCTTCAAGTAAAAATTAAAAATTTTACGCCTAAACACTGATTTTGAAAAAATAAAATTCTAAGAAAAGAGAAAATATTCTTATGCCCAAACGGACTCTAAGGTCTGCATACAGCCTCTCTGTCCCAGGATAGGGGCAAGGTCTGCGTATACACTACCCTCCTCAGACCTCACTAGTGAGATTATACTGTGTTGTTAGTTATAAACCGACTCTAAGAATCACCTTTTTACTTTACCTTTCTTATCAGAAAATGACAAAATGGTCCTTGTCATATATTTAATAAGCTCTAGCTGTTAGATTTAATGCAAATTAATGAAAAATAATAAGTTCCGTCAAATTTCAAAAATTAAAACACCAAAATGGCTCTAGATATCATAAATAGACCAAATTAAGGGAAACTACACCAGACGCCAGAAAATAGATTTGCATCAGACGCCAGAAAATAGACCCAAAAAAAGCAAAGATTGCAAAATTGCACCTTAAAATATGAGCTCATGTTCGATCTTTGTTAAATATTTAATGAAAACTAAAATTGCTCATTTTTTTACAAAATTGCACCTCGTACGTATATTTAAAAAGTTTATTTTAAACCTACCCCAAAAGGAAGACGATCATTTTTGCAATTTTCTCCATTTCTTACTACTCTTTTTCTTTATGTGTACTTTTTGACTTTTTTTATTTCCTTTGAATTATTGCAGAATTAGAACTAGAATATTGGACAAATCTATTAAAAGGGAATTTTAACCAGGAAATTCTTCAATGGAACAAAGAAGATATTGAAAAGAAAACTTGCAAAATATTTTCTATTTAAAAAGAATTAAATAAATATTTGAAGCACCAACACCAACTTTGTCATTTTGTATATTCTTTTGGGTCAAAGGATAATCATAATATACATAATAATATTTTGTATAGTATATAAGACTTTGTCCCTATAAGGTTATTTTCAAAAACAAAAGTTAGAAAAGAGGGAGAAAAGTCATAATACGTTGGTATATGAGTCCAAATGACTCGATCAACACTAATTGAGGACATCGAGCATTAAAGGATGCAACTATATTATGAGAATAAGTACTCAATTTAAGCTCTACATCGAATTTAGTAAATCAAATAAATTATGGTAAAATTCTGAAATCGAACTCATAAAATTTAAATTTTAAATTTATCTTTTATTTTCGATTGAAAGATTGCCGATGATTACAATTATAAAGATTCGTCCTAAGAGTTCTACCCAAAATTATGAAATGAGTGTGCACCAAATGGCGGCTATTCAAAAATGGCATGACATGAATAACAAACACAAGGCACAAATAACAAAATAGGATAAGGACAAAAAAAAATAGAGAGATTTACAATTACATACATTTTTTGGTAGGAAAGATAAGCTTATATTAATTATAAAGATGCATTCGTACAGAAAGGTTGGTGTTGGGGATGCACCAAAGTACTAATACTACAAATACTACTAGTAGAACTGTTAGAACATCTATTGTGGAGTGTTGATCCAAAGGATCATTACAAAAAGGGAGTTTCTACTATAGTAACTCCTGCATCACCATGTTGCAGAGGGTGAATGTCTGTTGCCAACAAGTTCGCCGGATGTGAATCAAAAAGTGGTGTTTGAGTGTCAAGCCTGATAGATTGCCATACTTGAGCGGATGGTACTTTCTGGAGAGTTGTAGCGTCTGATTGATCTGCTCTTAGTTGTTCGATAACAAAAATGGGTGGTGAGACAAAAATAGTTGGTGTTGAGTACTCCATCGTACAACCTTGCTTGGCTAACCTATCTGCTACCCGTTTTGCTCTATGTACACATGTATGAGATGCGGATCATGGAGCTGGTGGAGCATGTGCCTGCAATCATATTTTTATTACCCTTCTCATATATCTTGGACGCTAAAGAAAAAAGAAAAAAACTTAGAAGGGGTAAAAGGACTATTGGTAGGTGTAATAAGCTAGCTAACCAAAGAAGTAATTGACTAATTCTAGAGATTGTTGTAGATATATAAGAATCGAAAATGAAAACTTGGATAGTGAAAGGATAATTAATGTTGAGTTGTATTGATTGACAAACATTCTTACAGCTGGTCATACTATGAAATGGCAATATAATATAGACGACAATTTAATTGTTTTAAATATAATATACTCGATATTAAATTCCTTTGTGTAGTTAATTAGTTAAATATATTGCATATTTTTATTATCTTGACGTTATATAGTTTAGTTAACGACAACGCATGGTATGCATGAATTATCCTGACATTTTATAGCGAGATTTCATCAATTTTGAATTGAGAGTCAAGAGGTGTACATTACGAGTTCGAATTATATGACTTGTTTATTAATACTGTAATGAGTTTTTCCTCCTTCCATGTTAACTATTAAAAATAAAAAAAATTAATTATTTTCATAATTACAGGCTTACTGATTTAAACACTGTCACTATAAACGAAAACAATATATACACGTTTAATGTATGGAACATTTCAAACTAAAATTGGTCGAAGCTGCCAGGGAAATTAAAACAGCTATTGATAAAATGGACATTTTGATGCTTATCTATGGCCTGAAAACGACAAACCAAGTTAGGTAAAACAAATAGTACATGATTATTACCTCTAATTTAATTTAAACATGAGAAAACGTCCCAATTTATTCATGTACTATTGATCTATTTATACTCTTTTATTGTTAATTAGCAAATCGTCTTATATTTGTTTATCGTCAACCCAACTCCCTAGTGCGGATTCCACGTATGTACTTAGAGAGAAAATGTCCAAATTTATTCCTCGACCTTTAGCTCTGATTTAAAATATCCTGAGGTTGGCTTTAATGTCGAGAACAAAAAATGAGACTTTTTCTTAGGGAAGCTAATATCATATCAGAAAGTTTAACCAAAAGCAAAATTACTCAATTTCATATAGTACAGCAACAAATTTGACCATTTTTTCTTTAGACGTGTATCTTGTAACCTATGCCACAATTATGACACTTGTACCATTATCGATTCGTCTCATCCCTATTAAACTTTTGTTAGGGGCTAAGGGTGGTAAAATGGTTAAAAGAAAATAATTAATCATCCATATTATTCATTAAAAATGGGTTGGATAATAAATTTTTTTAAAACGGGTCAAATATAGATAAGAACCATATTATTCATTTTGAAAATGGATAACCAATTTATAACTAATGAGTTTAACTTTTATATTTGTAAAGCCTCAAATTGAGGGTTCCTCAAGTTTGGAAAACTAAGAATTCTCTAAAAAATGATCATATTCAAGAAGTCATAGACTCATATTATCCGTCGATTAACCTATTTTTTATCCGTATTAAATATGGGTCGGATCGGATAATTTATCCATTTTTTTATTACTCGTTTTTTACCCGACCCAACAGCCACCCCTAGGGGCTACCAACCATACTTATCAAAACAAAATATGTTGGCCAGATAAGCTCTAGCTAAGACATCACGAGTCATGAGTAGTCTTTTCTCTATCCCCACATATATACATCTTTCAATAATACTATAACACATATTGCCATCTTAATGTGTGATATGATATGATTGATCCCACATTCGGGACTGCTAGATAATGGAATATTTACATCATTAGGCCGTCACTTTTTTATGTATGTATTTCTTGGTCAAGGTATTTTGTTGCTGCTAGACTTTATGTTACAGCAAGAATCTCTTTGTTAAAGTACTTTTTAGTGGAAAATTCGAGGCCAATGTACAAGAATTACATAAGTAAGATCTAGCCAATGGGAAAGAATTACATAAGTAAGATCTAGCCAATGGGAAAGAATAATTCAAACCGAATAAATCGAAGTTACCGAACCGAATAAATCGAAATCTAAAGGAGAAAAATCGAATCTTACCGAATTTAATTAGGTACGGTATTGGTATAGCATTTTACGAAATCGAATAAAATGTCTAAATACCGTACTGTACCGACGGACAAAAACCCTAGTAAGATCTATCCAATGGTAAAGGGTAGGTAGTCACTGTTCAACCTTCAGCTATGTGTGAAGTCCGAGGAATTAAAATTCGAAATCCAGATCGAGATTGGCATATAGAACGGTATGACGTTCTAGCAAGCCTAACTTGTACTTATTTGCACAATCACATTTTTGGTTTAAGGGTTGCTCGCCCTGCCGAAAGGCTTTCGGGGCTTACATCTCGCTATTACAAGACCTAAAAAAATGCTTTCAGTAGCGCCCTTAATCTAAACTAACGTTTGATCATAGATTCTCAAATTTATTTTAAAAATCTGATTTGGATGAAGTTTAGTTTGAAGATGAAAATCTCTTTAGACATAATTTTTCAAAACGTGTTTCACTTTCTTTTTTTTTTGAAAAAACATGAAATGTGACTTATACCCATAAGTTTTAAAAACTATAAAAAATACCCAACAACTCTAAAAAAAATTCATACAAAACAAGCTAAACAAATCTGAAGAAAATTCATACAAAACAAACGAAACAAATCTGAAGAAAATTTATACAAACATTAGCAGATTTTAGCAAATTACCTTCAAATTTTGTCTTTGCGGTGGATTGCCACAGATTGGCACAACAACTTTGGCGAACGTTTTCTTCCGTCTATAGAGTGGCAAAGCCGCGTGAGTTTAATGAGGAAAAAATGGGTAGATATGGATTAGTTGGGTCATAATAACATAAAGTGAACTTTTCTTTGAAAAACAAAAGTTTAGGGCAATTTTTGAACAGCTCTTAAGCTGGTTTTGGGATTTTGAAATTTGCCAAAATATGAATAAAATCTATAAACAAACAGGTATTTATCAAAAAAAAAATATTGGAAAACAATTGACAAAATCTATGGCGAAACGGGAGCTAAGTCTTTCGCCAGTAGTTGTAGTTGTGGGTAGGGTTGTGCCGTGGATACCTAGATGATCGATTGAAAAGCTATGACATGGTACGTGATTTTCTGTAAAATGCAGTAAAAAAAACTTGTATTTGTCAAGACCCAATTCCATTAAGCATAATGCAGTTTATACCAGAAAAGAATGTTCAAACAACTCAAACCATCAGATATCATAAGAAGGCAACTCAACAACAAAAAGTGTTTAGTTTGTCAAGAAACCTGCCCGGATATTATAAGGATCAAAATTAAACTATATATATACAGAGATCTATTTACATTATGCGTTTTGTAACGTACAACCCAACTTCATGCAAAAATGGAGTGGTCTAGCAATTGTTCTTTAAAACAAACAAAAAGGCACGGTCCCGTGAGTATTCAGTATCTTAGTTTTCCTATCATCAGCCAATCCTGTATGTAAAATATGCACACCCTACTTGACATTCAGTGAATTGCTTTGCTGTGTCAATACTTGAAGAATCCCTTTCAATAACCGAGTCAAGTACCAGGAACTAATATTCATGTCAGCTCTGCCCATTAAATAGAGAATAGTGCAGCAGAGCTACTAATAACCAGAAGGTTAGAGCCATGTGAGAAGTCAAACTAGAAGCACCTGACAGAGAGTGAGCGCCTACTAAATGTACTGATCCAGTAATTTCATCCTTCAATCCAATGCTTGATGAGCCTGTAATAAACCACAGATAAGATTTTGATGAGTTAACATTGAGACTGAACAGTGGAGGCAACAATATAATAGTATCTCTTTAAACTCAAAATTTCAAGCAACATACAGCATCATTCAGTTTCTTCATATGTAAAGGAATTAATGATATTACTAGAGATAACGATCTCTGTAGTGGCAGGGCACTCATCATAGTGAAACTGACTTCGTGATATCATGTGTATTCAGGTCAATTAAAAGAGCCAGGTTCTACGTCAAATTTCAATTAGATTATCAGATCCAGGAAGCAGCATCATAATGTAATGAGACCATTTATACCAGGGACAAAAAAGAGGGAAAGTATACTATTACCAACATCCCGTTGTCAAAACTCAAAAGGCATGATTATTTTTCTCGTCGCGGTACTTATCATAACATGAACACTTGAGTAGCAAAATTTCCCCCCCCAAAAAAAAAAAGAAGCTAAAAATCCGTAACACTAAAATTGTTAATCTTTTGACCAGCAGATTACTCAATGGATAAACTATCCTGATTGGAGAAAAATTCTTCAGGATGGGCACAGTCGCTCAAATTCAACAGAAGTTAACACAACAGAGAAGCATAACATCAAATGCACTTGCCTAATTGCCGAAGAGCCCTGTGAACTTAAAGTTGGTCTAAGAGCATTCTATGGCCGAGACTCTTCCCTCTCTTCTTCTTCCTAAGATTCCACTACATCCATCAAGAGCCAAGCTTCCCGCGTCCAAACCCCAGTAAAGTTCTCCGGCAACCGAGCCCTCACGCGCCGCCAACTCGCCTGTTTTTCCGGCGACATCTCAGCCACGCGCCGGCGCGTGTGGCTTTTTACTAAAATTTTTAAATTTTTGACCAGCAGATTACTCAATGAATAAACTACCCTGATTGGAGAAAAATTCTTCAGGATGGGCGCAGTCGCAGTCGCTCAAATTCAACAGAAGTTAACACAACAGAGAAGCATAACATCAAATGCACTTGCCTAATTGCCGAAGAGCCCTGTGAACTTAAAGTTGGTCTAAGAGCATTCTATGGCCGAGACTCTTCCCTCTCTTCTTCTTCCTAAGATTCCACCACACCCAAAAAGAGCCAAGCTTCCCGCGTCCAAACCCCAGTAAAGTTCTCCGGCAACCGAGCCCTCGTGCGCCGCCAACTCGCCTGTTTTTCCGGCGACATCTCAGCCACGTGCCGGCGCGTGTGGCTTTTTACTAAAAAATTTAAATTTTTTTCTTCAGACAGCCTCTTCTCGAGGCTTTTCCGAGCCTTCCCGTGTCAGTTTCACCAAATTCCGACGACTTTTTCTTTTTCCGGCCATTAAACCCCAGATTCTGGCGATTGATTCCTTTGTTCAGTACGAGAAAACCTTCCTCCCTTCCTATATACTGTTTTCACCCACTGTGATTACTGTTATTCCAACTATTGAGGCTTTTTCGGGACAGCCGCATTTAGAATATGATGGAATGTATAAAGAGAAGCTCTTTCTTTTCTCTAGAATCTAGAAAACTAGAATACATGCCTTTTATCAAAGCTGTCTCTTGGCCAGCCCTAGAACTTGGGGGAAGATGCCATCGAAAGCTCGACGTAGGGTAAGAGCCGCACTTCTCGCTGCCCGAGGAGCACTCTCAGGCGCAAGGGTTTCTTGGAATCTAGTCTCATTGGGTCTTTCTCCAAATGGGTTGGTTCTCCAGAGGTTGTTAGGAACTGGGCAGCAGAGGCATGGAACGTCAAGGACGGGCTGAAAATATCGCAACTGGGGGACACTCAATATCTCTTTCGTTTTGTTGACAAGTCTCAAGCTTCAGAAATTCTTGTCAGAGGAAACAGGTGGTCCGATGGGAACTTCTTAAATCTATACAGATGGGTGGAGCATGATGGGTGTCTTGACCCTCGCTTCACTGGCGAAACATTGGTGGTCAACATGGTGGGTCTCCCGGTGCATCTTTGGTGTCTTGACCTATTCAAGAAGATAGGGAAAATCTGTGGGGGTTTTATTGATGTCACTTGCAGTTTACACGATCTCTCGCGAGTGAGGATTGTGGTGAGGAAAGGGGGCAGAATCCATGTCTCCACTGTGGTGGAAGATGGCTACTTGAGTTATAGGGCTTGGTTGAGCCCTGAATTTCACCTTATCTTTATGCCTGTGATAGTGGCGGAAGAAAAGGGAAGGTCAAATAGAAGGGAGGGGAGGGGAAATCAGTCTCTGAGGGGAGGGGAGGGCTCACCGGATCACTGGATTAAGCCGGAATCGGACGTTAGATCGAGAAGAGACGGGAGGTTTGAAACTGGGGGAGGAAGACAAAATTTTAACATGAGGGGAAGACGTGAAAGGGTTAGTGATGCGAGCTGGAAAGGCAGAATGGGCCGATCCTCTTCTAATTATCATAGGGTCGGGCAAGTTTTCAGCAAGTATAGGCCTGGGCCTCCTCACATGGGCCCAACAACTTTCCCCAATTCCATTAGAATTGATCCTAAGGGGCCCAGATTATTTCAAGCTGCGCATGATAAGGCTCCTAAGCATATGGGAACAGTCGTTCCTCCTTCTGGCCATGGTACTTCACACAGTGGCACTCCTTCACCGAGCTCTAGTGACTTGTGCCCCTCTACGATGGCCGCTGCTGCAGGGGCAAAACCGGCTAAAGATGGTGTTGTTAATCCACGGCCCCCCGCCTATGATGGACCCAGTTCCATCAACCCCTCACATGCTCATGGGCTTAGTAGTGCTGAGGTCACACTTAAAGTTTCTTCTTCTTCTTGGGAGATTGTTGAGCATGCCCCAATTGATGTTAGTGTCGGACCAGTACTTTCAATTAATATGCCGCCAAGGGTTCCATGCTCTCTTCCTCCATGCTACCCTACTGATGGTTCTGGACATTCCAATAGCAGCGGGGTGTTAATTTCAGAGGTTGCTGCCCCTCAAGGAAATGGTGAGACCCTTTCGGAGGTTAAAACTCCTAGTGCTAGCAATACTATGGTCTTGTATTCCTCTGGTAGTAGCAAGGAAAGGGTACATATAGAAGATGCATGCCCAATTTCGTCACGGATTGGAGGAGGGGATGTCTTTCTGGATGGAGGATAAACTATTAAACTTTGGGAAGTTTCTAGGTGTTTCTATTGAAGGGAAGGAAGGTAGGATGTTAGAATTGTTGAGGGAGATTGAGCAACAATCTCTTTACGATGGTGCAGGGAGGGAGTTGGGTAAAGGTGTTAAGCAAAATAACTTAGGGGATGTAGTGGTGTATCAGAGAAGGGGCCGGGTGTGTGACAGGGAGAAAGGGACCTCGGCTAGGGGGGTGGGAAAATGGGGGCTATTGTCGCTTATGGAAGTTAAGATCCTTTCATGGAATGTGAGGGGGATGAATGACCCAAACAAAAGGGCCATCATCAAAGTGGGAGTTGGGGAGTAGGGTGCCAACCTAGTTTGTGTTCAGGAGACCAAAATGGAAGTTTTGTCGGATGCGATCGTGAGAAGTGTCTGGGGAGGTAGTTGGGTGAAATATGACTAGGTCCCAGCAGCGGGAAGTGCCGGGCATTCTACTTATGTGGGATGATAGAAGCTTGGAGGTAAAGGAGATTAGAAAGGGAGTTTTTTCTTTGGCAGCTTCAAAGATAGAGTGAGTGGGGTGGAGTGGGAATTTGGGGGAGTGTACGGGCCGGCAGGGGAAGGGTCCAAGGTATCTTTCTGGGACGAACTGGCCAATATTATGGGGGAATGGGGCATTCCATGGTATCTAGGGGGAGAATTTAACACTATTAGATTCCCGGAGAAGAGATTAGGGTGTAGTGTGATTTCGAGGGCCATGGAGGAGTTTTCTGACTTCATCAATGATCACTTTCTCATTGACTTTCCTCTGTCAGGGGAAAGGTTTACTTGAGCCAGGGCGGAGGATTCCAACTCAAGGTCTAGACTTGATAGATTCCTGACATCTCCCTCATGGGATGAGCTGGTGCCGAATGTGCTGCAGATTCCTTTACCTAGGTTGACTTCAGATCATTTGCCTATTTTGCTAGATGGATGCAGAGGGAGGGGGGTGCGTGCTCCCTTCCGATTCGAAAACATGTGGTTGAAAGTGCCAGGATTCAGTGACAAGGTGAAAGAATGGTGGACAAGCTACGGGGTATCAGGGACACCTTCATTCCGTCTTTCGAAGAAACTTAAATTGCTCAAGGGAGATATTATTAGGTGGAATAAGGAGGTTTTTGGGAGGGTAGAGGTTAAAATGAGGAAGCTTATGCATGAATTGAGGGAATTAGAAAGAGGGGAAAGGGCGAGGGAGTTAGATGAATCTGAGAAAGCGAGATTGGGGGAGGTTAAGAGGGAAATCGTCGAGTTAGCAATAGCTTAGGAGACTAGTTTGCGGCAAAAATCGAGGGCGCTCTGGTTAAAGGAGGGGGATTCGAATACCAAGATTTTCCATAGGGTGGCGGTTGCAAATCGAAGGAGAAACTTCATAGAGTCCTTAGTTGTGGATGGGGTGAGGATTGAGGGAGAGGAGGAAGTAAAATGGGCGATAGCGGGGTTTTATGAGAACTTATATTAAGAGGAAGTTAGTTGGAGGCCGACTTTGGGGGAATAGAGTTCAACCATATAGGGGAGGGAGACAACGAGTGGCTAGAAAGGGTTTTCGAGGAGGAGGAGGTGCACGAGGCTGTGTCGAGTTGTGCTGGTGATAAGGCCCCCGGGCCTGATGGTTTCTCCTTGGCTTTCTTTCAGCTCTTTTGGGACACCATCAAGGGGGAGTTGATGGAAGCCATTGAATACTTCCATGTGAATAGTGTTTTCGAGAGAAGTATCAATGCTTCCTTTATTACTATTGTGCCTAAGAAAGAAGGTGCATCTTGTATCAGAGACTACAGGCCTATTAGTCTCGTGGGGAGCATTTACAAGATTATTTCTAAAGTGCTTTCCAACAGACTTAAGAAGGTTCTTGACATGACTGTTTCGTCCTCCCAGAATGCGTTTGTGGAAGGTAGGCAGATCCTGGATGCTGCCTTGGTGGCAAATGAACTTATAGACTCCAGAAGGAAAAATAGAGAACCCGGCTTACTATGCAAGTTAGACCTTGAGAAGGCTTTCGACCATGTCAATTGGGAGTTCCTGGATTTCATTATGATGCGGATGGGGTTTGGGGCAAGATGGAGGGGATGGATCAAGTTCTGCATTTCCTCAGTCAGATTCTCTGTCCTGGTTAATGGTAGCCCGTGTGGTTTCTTTGGCAGCTCCAGGGGTCTCAGGCAAGGTGACCCCCTATCCCCCATGTTATTCATTCTAGTGATGGATGCTCTGAACAAAATGATGGATCGTGCGGCGGGCGGAGGCTTCATGAGAGGATTTTCAGCTCCGATTGGGGTGCTCAGTGCCCGAAGAGTCTCACATTTGCTTTTTGCGGATGACACACTGGTTTTCTGTGATGCCGATATGGATCAGTTGACCTACCTGAAGCAGGTCCTGCAGTGGTATACTAACCTGCAGTGGTTCCAGTTAGTATCAGGACTCAAAATCAACATCGGCAAGTGTGAGATTTTTCCGGTAGGTGAGGTTGCTAATATTGATGCCTTATCTTATGTTCTCAGATGCAAGGTGGGCTCCCTTCCCACTACTTACCTGGGCCTCCCATTGGGCGCTTCATATAAGGATACTACGGTTTGGAGGTAAGGCAGAAACGAGCGGGTTGAAAAAAGATTAGCAGGCTGGCAGAAACGGTATTTGTCAAAAGGAGGTAAGGAAGTGCTCATCAAAAGCACTTTATCGAGTATGCCCATCTATTACTTATCCCTGTTGCAAGCACCGGTGAGCATCACAGAAAAACTGGAGCGACTTCAAAGGAACTTTCTTTGGGATGCGGCGGATAGAACTAGAAAGTTTCATCTAGTGAATTGATAGACAGTCACTTTCCCAAAGAAGTGGGGTGGACTTGGAGTGAAAGATCTTAGGGTATTTAACAGAGCTTTAATGGGGAAGTGGTTGTGGAGATTTGGGGTAGATGAGCACTCTCTATGGAGGGAGGTCATAGTAGAAAAGTATGATTCCACGGGAGGGGGTTGGAGGACCAAGGCAATCACAACACCTTTCGGGTGTGGCATGTGGAGGAGCATCATGAAGAATTAGGAAGCATTCAGTGGCAACATCACTTACAGGGTCGGAGATGGAAGGAGAATCAACTTTTGGAATCATAGGTGGTGTGGAGAGGATACTCTGAGGGTCTCCTTCCCCCACGTCTTCAGAGTTTCAAACCAGAAGGAACTGATGGTCCAACAGATTCGTAAGGAGCATGAAGGGGGTAGTATGGGACCTCTCATTCAGAAGGAACATACAAGATTGGGAGATTGCGGAGCTCCAAGATTTGTTGGCACTGCTATATGGGCAAGACAGGCCCCAGCCATCCTGCGACTCTTGGAGATGGGGCTTGCGCGGCGATGGTTTGTTCACCGTAAAGTCCTTTTACCAGAGTATGTTGGTGAGAGAGGAGACCACTTTTCCATACTCCTCGATCTGGATTACTAGGGCGCCCACGAAGGTGTGCTTTTTTGCATGGTTAGCGGCGAGGAGAGTGATCTTGACTGCTGAAAATCTCCGAAAGAGAGGAATTACACTTGTTAGTTGGTGCTACATGTGTAAAAGCTCAGGGGAAGAAGTTGATCACCTTTTGTTGCATTGCCCTGTGTCCTCTGCTTTGTGGAGGGCAATCCTGAATCTTTTTGGTGTTCAATGGGTGATGCCAAGCACTGTAAAGGAAATGTTATATAGCTGGGCCGGTTTCCGTAGAAGAAGAAAGCAAAAGGCGTGGAAGTTCGCCCCGTTAGCTCTCATGTGGATAGTATGGGGGGAGAGAAATAGGAGACCTTTTGAGGAGATTGAGTCTCCTTTTTCACATCTTAAGAATAGTCTTTTATCTTTGATCGCTTTTTGGTGCACTCATTTAACCCCTACTTGTATAGAAGATTGGGCGTCTTTTGTAGAGAATCATGTTCTGATGTAAATTCTCTACGTTTTGGTATACTTCGTGTATACGGGAGTTCTCTCCCTTTTGATTAATACAATTTACCTTATCAAAAAAAAAATGTTCACCGGACATTAGTATATAATTTTAGCTATCAAACTGATACAACTTACAGTTATATTCAGTCCAACCAATAGCCTGCTTCTCAAGATCATACAAGACTAGCTTATTTGAGAGAACCAAATCTGCAAGCACAACCAGAAGTTTACCGCAAATATTATCTTCAAGTTCAGAGAGATCCAAGGACACATAAGAGCATGATTAAAAGAACTCACATGCATTTTTAATCAGATTATCACAGCAATTAACAAAAGAAAATACTGTAAAAGGAAATTGGAAGAGAACCTGGTCTGAACAAAAAGCCAGGTTTTGTGCCACTTTGACTTACACCCAGGGTTAAATGCAGTACACTCAAATGGACAAGGACTACTCCATACAATGTCAAAATACTTATTTCCTGAATCCAATTTGTTTGGCACTTTTTTTTTTTTTTGTCAGTCTCAAAAAGAAAATTTTTGTTGTAGGCCCCACTTGATGCAAAGAAACAATTTGGTACTAAAGGTAGTTTTTGGTTTTTTATGCACATTTAGCTTATGTATCAAATGTCTCCGTTCTTTATTGAATACTATGTCTAGAGAAATACCACCAAAAATTGGGACGGAGGAAGAATAAAGTTGAGATAGCTCCCTTTGCAAAATAGTGCTAGTTTAAGATATCAATAGTTGGCAGGTTTTACAATAGACAGCAGTTTAGATCTCATATGTGGGCATTCTCTTTCCACCAATCTTTTCTGTAACCATGAAGCAAAACAAGTGATATAGCTACAGGTGAATGTCTCCCATTCATTAGTTAGCTAGCGAAATTGATGATGTTGATAATGATGGATGTTTAAAGAGCATGAGCTCCCCAAAACATTGGGATGCTTTGTGTTGCAAAATGACATTAACAGTGTGCAAAAAACACAAGCCTAAGTACGTCATCAACGTGCAATTATTAGCCGTTGAACCTAATAGGAGAATGACAGAAATACATAAGTGAAATAGAAATACAGAACAATGGAATTAAAGAAGCAGTCAACAACGGCAACCATAGAAGTACTCCGGAGTTACGCCTCTGCAGCCAAACTGAAGGGAAAATTAAACCTAAATATTCCCCAGTCCAAAGGCAATTGAACAATTTGATACTCTTGGCATTTGCAATCAAAACGAAATATACATAAGTAGGAAAAACACACCTCCAAAAACCGTGAGGTTCCATTTGTCTCGAGATAGACTACCACTATTTTGCCATCCAATGCAAAATAAATCTTCCTAAAAAACGTGCAGAAATCAAATATCCTCTTGTGTTCAAACAAAAATAAATAAGCATGACCAACAATGAAATGAAATGGCAGGTGGAAAGAGGGGAAATTATATAGAAAAGGAACAATCCCACTTTGATTCGCCAAATATTACTACTTTCACCACCCAATTTGATAGGAGATAAAAGGCACAGCAGTAAAAATAGAATCCCTGAAACAGCAATCTCAGCTTTGACTCGGAAGGCGATAGCCTCCAACTTCAGATGACTTGGTGAGTGAAGATTTCTAACTATAAATGCTAAATTCAAAGAAAAACTGGGTAGCAAGTGGCAACCAATTTCAATTCAAAAATTACCTCATGTCATAATAATACAAACTCATTATCTAAACTAAACCAACTCACCAATGTAATGAACATCTCCTGCTAAGTTTGTGTTCATCCAACATAACCATACAGAGCATATAATGTTTGCAATTTCAAAATCTTACAATCTATAAAAAGCAAAAGAGAAACTATCTTAAAATGCATTAAGCCAGATATCAAAACAAGATACTCATAAGTACTAAAAGGGCCAAGAACCTCTCAAAGGACCAAGAAGCTCCATTTGTAAACACTTTGCAAATTTTGAGGTTGAGATCGCAGAAAAAGAGGTTTTAATGAATCATCGAAGAAAATGAAGAGTAAAAACATGAGATTACATGTCATTATCCCAAAAAAGAGGAGAATGCATGCTTACACCTTAGAAAACATGGGCAACAAACTTTGGCTCTGAAAATATGAGGATATAATTTGGTTAAAGCGCTTCAAAGCTCGCCCATTTTCTGCTTGTTTGTTGGATATATGCTGCTTGGATGTCCTTCACATTACATTCACAGCATGTCGTCTACGGGTATATCATAACCAGAACTACTTTCTTCAAGTAGTGCAGTAATAAGAAGAAACTTTTCTTAAAATCAGGAAAGATGATTGTTTAGTCAAGAAGACGAGCATATATCTACATTTTACTCATCTCTTTGATATTTGTTAAGTTCAAGGAGTGAGTTGTTGTCTCCTTACCTCACGAGCTAATTTTTTGGGTTGCTTTAGTCCATATTTGGCCAAAATCATACGCAGCCCTTCAAATGTCCAAACTTGAGCATACGGGGAAGGGGAATTTAAGTGTCCCACATTGTTGAGGGAATATGTTGCTGTCTCCTCGTATGATCATGGAGAATTCCTCACCTCACGAGCTAATTTTTCAGATTGAATTAGGTCCAAAGTCCATTTTCTTAAGATTGATTATAGACTTTCTATTTTGATTGGTGAAGATCATTGTAGCAATGATGATTTGGAGGATGGAAAAATTTCTTAGAGGATGTCAACAGACGACCCCAACAAGCTTGGGCTTGAGGCATGTTGTTGTTGTTGTTATTGTTGTTGTTGTTGTTGTATGTCAGCAGAAGTTTCATATGAACCTATGCTTCAGAGTAATTGTTTGCTTTCATTTGCAGTAGTTACATAGGGAAAAGATTGAACCATGGAATCTGCCTAGATTGCTGGGACATCATATAACTCCAATATGTCCAGATTATAAAAGGGAAGTTGCCACCTATTTCGCAGCTAAGTAACAAATGCACATCTACTGCTTTATAATTATTCAATGCTAAACAATTGGCAGTCTATCCTTCCAACAATTTGTTATGGCCCGACAAATGCTACACTTTTTTTTTGGATACATAAGATCCCAAATTTTATTGATGTAAACTGGAAAAAAGAGAGTGCCAGTCAAAAGTACATCCAAAAGATTGGGGTCATTACAGGTTGCACAGAATGGTAGAAGCTAAGAAAGTCAATAGTGTCTTGGGCTTCTAACAAATTAGCCAAGGTCATGTTGCACCAAAAACTAAGCAAACACATGCGTTTGATTTTAAGCTTTACAATTTCTACATATAAAATTATTCGCCAACTCCATTCTAAATAGACAAGACTCCAAAAGTCATAAAATTACTAAGTTAAACCAGGAAAAAGGAAAAATTGATACTTTTTTACTGGCTAAAAAGATGATTTGCAAAAGATAAGATACTTACATAGGGGAATAGATACTCATGTGGACGAACTCTTAAAGAAACAGAATTTTCAAAATGAAAATAAACTTGAGGGAATCCATCATCAACACTGCAAGTTGGAAGCAAAAGTTACATTCAAATCAGTTAATCTGAAGGGCTCAGGAATCTGTAATAGACGGAAGAGAAACAATCAAGAAAACGAAGTGGTACATATAAAGAAAAGGCAATAAAGCAAGAAAAAGAAAATTAAGGATCTGGTTTATTAACATAGTTCATCTCAGCATTGACCACTTGGGTGAATGAGTCCTGCATATTAGCAGATTCGTTTCTCTTATCTTTAGGTCCTTTTTCTTTCTTGACTAGTGATGAAACAGTCAAGATGAAATAACTAAATGCCGCAGCAGCTTATATCAAGTGGGTGCATGTTCAACAGATCAATATACAATGAAAAATGATAGCTATTCTAGTACCCCAGAAGTGCTAAAAGATTTCAGGCAAATTATTGGACTACAAATAGATCAGGTTACAGGACTGAAAGGTAGAAGTAAAATTGAACAGTGCATCCATTTTCGTCCTATTTCCACTAAAATAGATAATCAATTTGCCATTAACGTAATTATGAAGTGACAGTTCTATCTTGAGATGAAATGATAGTCGATATCTTTTTAATCGGATAGAATGGTAAACAATTCCACGTCTTTATGATTTATATCTCAAGAAGTACAATATAACATGTAAGAGCAGAACGACTCCAAATGCCACTGTTTCTGGATAAACAAGCATAAAGCATGAAGTATCTACCTGTTGAACAAAATACAAAGAATAAAATAAATTCATATCATCTATAGACACAGCAAACAACTAAGTTCCCTCAGTATGCACCATACCTTCCAGAGTAATCAAAGCACGTATACTCATCATGAACTGTACGTAATCTCAGATCAGGTTGCCAGGAGAGTATCTAACAATAATTAAAAGGATACAAATGTTTCAAACTTTTAGATATGAACATCTGAAATTCAAATTCCAACATTTATGATTCATTTAAGAAACTAATTAACCTCCAAAAAGGAGTAAGGGAGATAGCTGGCTACCTTTTTCACTAGTGGCCCATAAATCACCTCAGGAAGATAAGCCAAGGTTGTTCCACTGTCAATTATAACTCCCTTGTTCTCTCCATTTGTAAATACATCAGCAGAAAAGTTTAGAATTTGATAACCAACTTCAACGGCTGTCATATTGACATTGTAGTGTTGCCTAAGTTATTTCAGGATCATGTCAGTATGAAGCATTAAACTCTTTTTGATATGCCGAAGTAAAGGGCAGAGAATATGTGATGCTGAATTGCAAAACAAAACCTGAAAAGACGTGAAATTTTCCGGGAAGACCAGTTGTATAAGAGTTTTTTAATAGATAAGTTATATGATGGATATACAGAGAGATTAACCCAAAAAAGGTAAAAATACTGACTATGTTAATAACTGAAGCTATATCAAGTGAGTTCATTTATTGTTATTGGCAGGTATAGGAGATTTTTAGTGGGATAATACTGGGTATCATTTATTGTTACTTGCACGTATAGGAGATTTTGAGATCCATGAAATAGTTCCAGTTAAGAGGGCATTCCTCGGAAGGAACATAGGAACATGGTTCACAATAGAAGAATATTTGATGACGCACAAGAATCATTCGACCACAGCTATAAGTTCTTTTAGTGAATAGCTCTCTACTCACGCAAAAGGACCACAATGAATCTACTTGCAGGAATGAAAACATACACAAAGACGTATAGCATAAGCAATTAGGACTACTGCCCCATATTAACTCATCTTTGTGTTGAAGTGTGTAACCATATCATCTAAATTCTTAAGTTGTTAGAGAGTGCCATTTATTTAAATAAATATGTTTTCAACGCCTCCTCATGTGCGGACCTGATTATATGTTTTATGGGCCAAGCACGTGAAAATTCTTTTGACAATTGGTGGTAGTGAGACTTGAATGCAAGACCTCTTGCCTGCTCTAATATCATGTTGAAGCGTGTGACTATCTCATCTAAAAGCTTAGGTTGTTAAAGGGAACGTACATTCTTATTTACTTAATTATATCTTCAACAGTAATAAATGTATAAATCAAGCTCATTGTTCACCATACAGATAATTCATGTTTTAGGGGTAAGGTCTGCGCACACACTACCCTCCTCAGACCCCACTTGTAGGATTACACTGGTTTAGGATTACTCCATACCTCTCTAGAGTATTTGAAGAGCTAAATTTTACATCCTATAACTCTGTCATTCTGACTCTAAATGGGAACCAAGACATCAGGACTCAGAGGATAGACAAAAATAAATGACTTAACTAATTATATTTTCCAGTAGAACAGGATGTCTGGAAATAAGCCAGTTCCAGGAAAAAGAATTTTACAAGTCCCTAGATATTACTCAAAATCGATATAAATTATATACTCGGAATCCCTGAATAGAAACTATGATGCAAGATTATGGTAAAATAAGGGCTCCTCTTTTTTTCTTCTCTGATGAATAGGAATAAGGAAGGTGTTTCATCAAAGCCCTGAAAGAGAAAGCTAGGTTCTGAAATGAGGCAAATCAATGACAGACATAATTTCAAAATTTAAGTTGAAGACTTAAAAATAATAAACTAAAAGAATTGGTCTCCAAGGAAAATGCTACTGGTAGACATTGGACCATTTAAAATTGTTTGGTGGTTGAAATATTAAAAGCCAACAAGAAGATATGCATTAAAACTACTAAAATAAATTAGAACCTAGTAGGACAATTCACATACTGGTTTGGTACTAATGCTGTCATGTTTACTTTTGGTTTAACAACGTTCCCAATGGCAAATATACCACCACCATTCACACCATCCAAGCAATGTGCAAACATTTTCTTCACTCTTCCAGATGAAGCCAGCTGGGAAAGCATGGATGTATTTGATTTCCCAAATCCCAGAACCCCATCAAGAGCATCATCTGAGGAAGTTAGATCTTCAGACTGTGTACCCCCACACCTGCGCGTACAAGAGGAAGAATGTCAATAAACTTACCCCAAGAGAAAAGGAGGAGGAAATGCAATAAACGAATTAATAGAAAATGTGTCACCTGATCCCAACCCAATGAAAGCACAATCATGGGGTCCAAATAAGAATGTTCAACAGTTTCAAAACAAAAAGAAGATAACAAGACTGTGGACAAGAAGTATACCAAAAGGTAGAAAACCTACAAAAAAGAAATATGATTTTCTAGAAAGAACACCAAACCTTATATACATAAAGGGACCTCATGGGTGCACCAAAACGCAGATAAAAGGCTATTCCTCAACGGTGTCAAACCAATCTCTACCCCTTCAAAAGCTCTCCTATTTCCCTCGTTCCAAATGACCGACATTAGTGCTAGTGAGGAAAACCCTCCATGCCCTCCGTCTTATCCTCCTTTTACAAAAATTCCAACTGAATAACATTTCTTTCACAGTGCCTCGCTATCACCTAAAGTACACCAAAACCATCTCAGAAGGTCCCACCATAAACGAGATATTACCGGACAATGTAGAAGATGGTGATCCACGTCTTCACTCGAGCCCTTAGACATATAACACCAACTGATGTTGGAAATTTTCCTCTTCCTCAGATTCGCAACTGTCAAGATCGCCCCTCTTGTTGCTAACCAGGTAAAAAAACGCAAGTTTTTGAACATCTTAGGAATCCAAATCGAAAGGTAAGGCTATGCAAACTTCTTTCAAACCAATAGCTTCTAGTAATAAGACTTACAGAATAAACACCACTATTCCTCGACCCCTGCCTCCAAACATCACGGAAATCCTGTAAATTGCTTTGTTTGTGTTTAACACCTCCCAATCTTACAAGCAGGGGCGGATCTAATGCAAGGGTTATAGGCTCTCGTGAACCCAGTAGCTTTTGCGTAAACTCCATATTTATACTAAAACTTCATTAAAAGTATAAGAATATTTAGCTTGGAACCCACTTCGTTGATCCAATTATTATGTATATTAACTTGAGATCGTTGTAGGAACCCATAAGTTTAAAATTCTAAATCCGCCTCTGCTTACAGGTTCCTTCTAAATCTCAAATCCCCAAAACATCTCTATCTTGTTTCCTCCTGACTCGTTGAAATGGCATTTCCTTCTGCCATGAAATTCTGTAAATGCTAGGAAAAGTGAGTCTCAAAGTGATATCCCCACTCCACCTATGTCCCCAAAAGCTTACCCTCCTGCCATCCCCTACCCTTAAAGACATATTACTGTTGAACTCTTCTCACCCCTTGGAATATATTCCTCCATACGCCACATCCAAAAGGCATAGTGACATTTTGTCCTCTAGCCCCTTTCCATAACCCCGTATTTCTCCACTATCACCTCTCTCCATAGAGCATTCTTCTCTATCCCAAGCCTTCTTATACATTTCCCTAATAAGGGCTTATTGAAAATCCTAAGTTTTTAACCCCCAAGCCCACCCATCAGTTTGGAGATGTAACAATCTCCCGCCTCACCTATTGGAATGTTCTTGCCCCATCTTAAGAATCACATAAAAAAAATTCGTTGGGATCTTTACAGCGTTTCTGTGACATTAGCTAGTGCATATAACAGACATGAAATATGTAGGGATGCTTGATAGTGTGCTCTGGATAAACACTTCCTTGCCTTCTGTGGACAAGCATCTTATTTCAAACTTTCAAGTCACTTTTAGACACTCCACAATACCGGATATCATTCTGGTTGATCCTTGTTTGAAGATCCTACAAGCCCATGTAACCATTATGAAGAGCGCCAACCTTACAATTCAAAACCTGAGCTAGAGACTCAATATTCTCCGCCCTGATAATTTAAGATGCTCTCATTATTTCCAATCTCCGGAAACAATGAAAGCATCTTAAATTATCAGGCAACGTAATGTCATTAGATCTAGGCTGGTGAAATATTTTCTACATTGTTCTAGTGGCGTAGCTCGTTTCACGTGCACTCAGCAATAACTTGGAGAAAGAAGATAAGAAAGCACCCAAATATAACTTTATCAAGAATGGAGCTGAGAACTGCTACTTAAAAAGAAAGGGTTGAGACACAGTCATGAAACAGTGAAGAATAAGTGAGGAACCCTCGCATCACCTAAAGCAACAGATTGACTGTTTTTCAAGACACTGTCACATAGACTGCATTTAGTTTACATAGGGAGAGAGGGACTATTTGATTCACTTCCCCGAGTATCCCCTAGCAATCCTCTCTTCATCTCCTCTAGAGAAACACTTATGTTATTTGGTAAAATTAGGAGACAATTAAATAAGATTCCTGTGTTTCTGCTTTTAGAGGAATTAAAAAAGTGAATCAAGAGATGAAATCAAGAAAAGAGAATGTGGAGAAATGTGCAATCAAAGAACTCTCCCTCCTACTTCTTAAGCTAAACCAGGGAACTGACATTTCTCTCTTTTACTTCCCCTCTTTCTTATCCCCTGCAGCCCCATTAGAAATATCTCAAGATTCCTGAAAGGCTGAAAAAAGTAAAGTTTTAATTTACTTCTGCTCTGAGAAGAAGGAAAATAAAGCCAAATCAAGATCAAATTGTGAATAATTCTAGAATATAGAAGACAATACGGGCATCAATAAGAAAAACTGAAAACGGAATAAGACGGACTCCTAAGATGATACCATGTTCTTCCTAGGACTTCCCCTTCGACTACCTAGACAACAAGTTTCATTTGAGAATTATATGATTTCAACAAGCTATTGACGAATTTTCTTGTTCTCAGATTACATCCAACATATATCTTACCCAAAAATTACACTTCCATTTGATGATTTAGTTTGGAGATCACCAGAAACCTGGTCATATTGAACAACGTCCTCCACAAAGTAGCCCAAACTATAGCTTCCATCTCCATAAGTTTCACTAAAAAAACATGACGTGTTACCATAGCATCCTGATACTGAACCCTTATTGACATCCTTGCAGTACTGGTGTCCACAAGAAACTAATTTACCAGAGAGAGAATCCTTTCGATTGTAGAATGCTAGCTCCAGCTGCCCAAAAAACACATTTAGATTAGAAAGGGAGAAAGAGAGCATGACAGATATCTTTTCTTTTACTTTTTTTCTGGGAGCAAGCATATACAGAGAGCTGAATAAGGATATACAATCAAAAACATAAGAAACGTACACCATGATATCCTCTTCTGGGGCATTGATCACATCCGATGCAGTTAACCCACATTATGTCGCTTCCCGTATCCACTTGCACATAATAAGCATTTGATGGTGTTCCAATCCCAATCTTGGCATAGTAAAGCCTATAATATATTAAAAATCAGACTACAATTATACTGGCAGGCCTAAAATGACCCAATATGGTAAAATAGTAAGGGTTTTCCAGAGCATTTTGCTATGTAAAATATTTAGTTTGCATCAAACTGAAACTTGCACAAAAAAACCATGGATCATTCTTCAAATTATTCAAGAACCAACTTCGTTAGCCTTAGCACTGAAATACTATTATTCAACCATGGACTTCCATACCTGCACAAGATTATTCGATATCACCCATCTTCTTCAAAATTAATATCACTACATGACTAGACTTTTTCCAAACATTTACATACTTATGAATTAAATCATCCAATAACTTCCAGGATATTCCGTCAAGTCAACAAGAAATTCAAAATGCAAAGCACTAATCAAGTTTCTATTAACATATTTAAGAAAAACTTTTCATGCACAAAAAAAAAAAAAATAAGCACACATATGCCTATCATATCATTACTAGGGAAACATATATTCTCCAGCAGTTGGCCCTTCGGTAAGATGACGAGCTACCATAGACTAAAGCATGTAGTTTTTCCACTATATGCTCAAGCAGCTACACTACTGCATTAGAGTAAGGTACAACTTAATTCACACGCAAGCAAAACCACCATCAAGTAAGTGCCGACTTAACACAATTCACTAATTGAATTACGAATTATGTTCCCCTCTTCCAAAAACGTTACAATAGTTCACTAAAGATTTGGAATGCTAAATTCAGCGATCCAAACTATTATCCTTCTTCTTTTTTTCTTTTTTGGATGACGATGGTGTCTGGGCCAGCTTGGGACCACCTTGATTTTTCCACCGGGTAAATATTACCTCCCACCAAGACTTAAGCAGATAGGAAGGAATCGCCTAGTTTTTGTTTTGTCTCCGCATGTTTGTTTCACCACACCCTTGCGCACAACTATTATCCTTCTGTTTTACAAAAGACTAGCAAGTTTTGCCATAAACTCAACTCAACTTTAGAAAAAACCACAAGTTAATATTTCTTTTCCCTCTGTAATTCAAAGTAGCTTATCTTAGCAAATTAACTACTATGAATTTGGTAGAAACTCGCACACCCGATCCTATTCCCACAAACCAAAACAATCAATTTATGAGTTTTAAGTTTTGTGCAGTATAAGAACTATTTACACAAAACCAGTACTAGCAGTAAAGTCCAAAGTACAACACATCAAACTAACATATATATATATATATATATATATATATATATATATATATATATATATATATATATATATATATATATATATGTGTGTGTGTGTGTGTGTGTGTCTAACGGGTATAAATAACATGCACTAAAGTACAAGTATATAAGCCTGAAGTACACACTCAATACAAAAAATACGGGTATGAAAAAAAAAAAGGCAGACCCGACGGAATCAGGACGACCGGTGCCGCCGATAGGAAGGTCGACGCCGGCGAGAAGTCTGAGATGGCGTTTATCATCATGAGCTTTTAGGGCACTGAGAGTCCGTTCAGAACCACTAAATTTGTAATTCACTTTGATTACCCCTTCAATTCCCCCACTTGCACTTCCAATTGTAATAAAAAGGAACAAAAACGTGTAACCCAGTTCGAATTTCACCATTGTTGAATTCACCAAGAAAAAAACCGGAGAGTGGAATTGAACTTTTAGGATTTGGGAAGAATATTATTAAAAAACACTGAGAAAGGCGTTTGAGTATTTTTTTTTTGGGGGGGGGGGGTGGGGGGTGTTGACTGTTGACCTCTGAGGATGGAGGTCAGTCTTCTATTGGTTGTTTTCGAAATGAACTTTTGGTACTAAAGCCGAAGGAGAAGCATAATTGTAATATTTGTAATCGCATTTGTTCGCATTCCTCAATTGGATGAATGGAATGCGATTTACAAATGGTATTCCTGAATCACGATTTATATATCGCACTTGGATTACGAGTTATTAATAGCATTTCTGAATATCGATTAATAAGTCGCATTCCTGTATTGCAATTTACAAGTCACATTCTCCACTTATAAATTATTTTCTACCACGCTGCATCTCGAGTTCAAACAGTTTATATTAACAATGTTAATAGTTCCACATTATTAGTAAATAGATAATCAAAATTGATTTACCAATGAATCACATTGTTCAAATGTGGGTATATGTCACAATTTCTCAAAAGCGATGTATAAATCAAAGCATTCGACAACATATCGATGTATAAGTCGCATTCTCCTAATGTAATTTATAAGTCGTTCTTGTATAAATCACAAGTCTTCAAATGTGATTTATAAGTTGTATTGCTATGCGGTTTATAGTATTGCTCAATTAAATCGGTTCCTCAAATGAGCTTATAAGTTTCTGAAATACCACTATTAATTGTATTTTCCAATATGCTCATCTCTTACACTAGTCGTTACCTCAAGTAACTTATAATGCATGTACATTCCATATTTGTGTTTTACCATGCTAGTAGAATGTTTTCAGTTAAAATTGCAAATGTTCAATTATTGTTTGGTTCAAAACACATTTTCCAGTTTCATTATTCCCTAAAAATTGAAAAACATACAAGTGAGTACAATATGCAAGTCATAATGAAGTTTAACAATTTTTTTCTTCTAAAAAATCAAAAAGACATGTCTTAAAATAGTTTCTCATTAAAATATGATAAAATGACTTCTCTCACTAATAAGATAATATTTTGAACATATTTAACTTACAAAAACGACAAATAATACGAACCCAAGATAATACTTGGGTGTGTAAATTAAATAACTTTAATGATTAATTGAGATACTATGCACATTTCCGCGGGTTCTTGAAGCAAATTGGGGATATGCTATTAATAGTTCGAGAAATTTCTTTAATTTAGAATATAATCCAGTATAACTAATGTTAGAAATATGTTCAAGTGTAATAAATAAGGTATAAAATTAGATGTGATGTCTTAAATGAAATGACATATTCTTTCATTATTTTGTAACCACTAAGTTTGTATAACTACAAAAGATATTGTTTATGAATTTAACTTCTTCCAACTTTACTTTTGCAGAAATTTGATTCTCTTACTAATATTCTTTAAAAATATCATTCTTTTCCAACTATTATAAACTTTAAAAATCAAATTAATTAATAGTACTTATTTTTTAAAGAACTTTTTAGTATTTGCTTAGTGTAGAAATTGAAAAGCTTGCCATATTTTTCATAGCGATCTCGGCAAGATGAAAGAATAAATATCAATTTTTAAGAAAGTATTTTCAATATGTTTCAAGCCTTAATATTATGTGTTCTTGGTATATATTTACCAGCAATTACACTAAATTATCATATGGTTTCGTATGATAACAGAGGATTATTCCATTGTCTCTTCATAAGAACCTTACGAATATGACAAAACAAATAAGTTAATTGTGATTTATTTACGTATTAGTACGCATATAAGGTAGAATAGCCTAATAAACATTTCTATTTGTCCCGCTTTGTCATCCGGTCCCGATACTCTACGAAGTTTCATCCAGGCACTCGTAGTTTTCAAAACACATTATTTTAAACCTCTTTGACCGTTGACCAAGCATATGTGACAACTTCATGACCGGGTTAGACAAAATATGTAAATTTCACGCGTATAACGAGAGTAAACATAAAAAAGTTAGACTAAAAATGATTAAAATAAGAAGAAGAAAAAGAAGAAATAGAAATAGAAAAAGTAAATGACAACTATTAAAAATATTCTTTAAAAATATCATTCTTTTCCAACTATTATAAACTTTAAAAACCAAATTAATTAGTAGTACTTGTTTTTTTAAGAACTTTTTAGTAATGCTTAGTGTAGAAATTGAAAAGCTTGCCATATTTTTCATAGCGATCTCGGCAAGATGAAAGAATAAATATCAATTTTTAAGAAAGTATTTTCAATATGTTTCAAGCCTTAATATTATGTGTTCTTGGTATATATTTACCAGCAATTACACTAAATTATCATATGGTTTCGTATGATAACAGAGGATTATTCCATTGTCTCTTCATAAGAACCTTACGAATATGACAAAACAAATAAGTTAATTGTAATTTATTTACGTATTAGTACGCATATAAGGTAGAATAGCCTAATAAACACTTCTATTTGTCCCGCTTTATCATCCGGTCCCGATACTCTACGAAGTTTCATTGAGACACTCGTAGTTTTCAAAACACATTATTTTAAACATCTTTGACCGTTGACCAAGCATATGTGACAATTTCATGATCGGGTTAGACAAAATACGTAAATTTCACGCGTATAACGAGAGTAAACATAAAAAAGTTAGACTAAAAATGATTAAAATAAGAAGAAGAAAAAAAAGAAATAGAAATAGAAAAAGTAAATGACAAAAAAAATAATATAAAATAAAATAAAATATATTTGTTCTTTCTTCTTTCCCCCACCCCACCCCACCCCACCCCATTTCTTTTTCTCTTTCTACCTTTCCCCTTTCCCGTTATTTCCCCACCCCTCCTCCCTTTCTCTTTTCTCTTTCTCCCCTTATTCCTTCCCTGTTATTCTCCTCCTCCATTTATTTCTTTTCTTTCTCCCCTTATTCCCGGTCTCCCCATTTTTACAAACCTCCGGTCAATATTTGAGAAAAAAAGTAGTAAATATTTTTTGAAGAGCAACTACCATTAATTTTTTTTAGATGAATTAGATCTATGTCTATTGTCAGTGTTGAATCTGATTTGGATAACAATCATTTCAGGACTAATAGATTCTCAGGTGATGGAGCAGATATTTAATGGTGGAATTTTATTTGATGAGAGAAGCTGAAAATTTAACTTTTTGGGCATTTTATAGTGAGGTGATGGTGAAGAGTAGTTTTGGAGGGTGAAGAGTGTTGACAAAGGTCTTTGTGAAATTAGGTGAGGTGTACAATGTAAAATTGTGTGGGCATTTGGGAATATTGAGGAATTTTAGTGGTGAAAGGAGTTCAAGGTGATATACATGGTGAATTTGAAGTAGTGGGCAACGATGTTTGACAAAAATCTCTGAAAGGGAGATGGACGATGGAAAGTTGAAAAATAGTGGGTTTTAGTTGTCCATCGTAGTGATGCCGCCGGTAAAGGCGATAAAATCGTGATGTTGTTTATGCTTTATAAAATAGAAGATAGGTGGTCAAGGGTGGGGAGGAGTGGGGTGAAAAAAGAAAAAAAAATAAAATTTTGAAATTAAAGTAAAAAAAAGAATGATGTGTCATTAAAAATCTGATGTGGACTATGATGTGTCGTCCACATCATATGTTTGAAGAACACGCGAGGCTGAAAGGGTTTAAAATAATATATTTTAAAAATTACAAGTGTATGGATGAAATTTCGTAGAGTATCGGGAGCGGAATGATAAAATGAGACAAATAAAAGTGTTTATTTGGCTATTCTGCCATGCATATAAATATTTTATATCTATCAATACATGGTAAACAAGAAAGTAGATTTAACATTTTTTTAACTAATACTTTTTTTTAAAATCATTGATATGTTTGCATAAATATATCTATCACTTTTCCTTTCGTGTTTTTTAATAATATATATGACCTTTGTCCTTTTCTGGAAAATGATTGCTGTCAAGTTCTGCGTTAATAATATTAATCTTCAAACACGAATTGTCCTTTGATAATTATTAATGTGATATAGTAGTAACTTAATTGAAACCATGCATCTTTAAAAAAAATCTATTTGGCGCACTCTTTCTTTTTAATTTTTAAATTATTGTAAAATCGTGGTGTGGAATGTACTAGTATGTGGTAATGGTGTTAAACATCAAAAATGAAATCTCCTTTTATAATTGTTAATTTCATATATAAGTTTTAGTAGTTAAACCATCTTCAAAATATTTTCTATTTCGCACACCAAATTTTAAAACCAACAGCTTACTTAAGTTAACCAATTAATCTTTGCCTTTAATTAAGTTTTGCATATATCTATTTTCCATGTTTTGCTTTATCATAACTTCCATCTCTCAAAGAATAATTCTCTTGCTTCTTTGGCAGCCGTAGAAGCCTTGAAATTTTCACGGATAAGTTTATAGTTATTATTGTTATGTCCGGTTATATAAGATGTCATTGAAACAATCTAAGACTTTATATCGAATACCTTTTGCTCATATATTGCTGCCGCTATTCAAAGTTGTAGTTGTTACGAGCACAAAAGATACTTGAGATGGAAAACAGGTATGAACAGCAGAAGCAAATAGCCAGGACCACTTGCATATAATATAGATAATACATAATTACAGATTTTGATTAAACTCAAAATAGATACTAATCTCTTGACGCGCGACCGCAACTACAAGATTAGCCTTCACGTTCAACGAATCATCATTAGTTCCGTAGCATATCAGCAGAACCACCACTGAATTACGATCACCACTAGTTCCGCGGTCTTCAAGCCAGTAACTATTATGTCATTTTCACTTGTAATTGCATATTCTAACCTAAAAATAGTTGCAATATGAGCTAGCCTTAATATAGTCAAATGAATAAGCACTGTAATATAACAAGAAGATATTTTACTTTTTCAACTTGTCCGTTCTAATACTGAAAAGTGCTCAACCAAAAATATCAAAACATGAAAATGGAGTAACAACGAAAAAAACATGCAAAGAGACAGAGTTGTACTTATACCTGCTGTGCAAGATAACTGTACATACGTTGCACTATTTAAAAAGTTTTTCTTGTATATATATTTACCCTGGATTTTTTTTTTCATAAAATCAATAAAAAAACTCTGTGAATGGTATACTGGATATAAAAATATTAAGAGACCTCTATCCGTTGATTTTACATTTTTCAAAGAGGAACATTTGTGTATTTATTAAACACACCAGCATCAAGATTTGTAAAAATTACTTGTCTCGCGCAGATCTCTAAAGTCAGAGTATAAATTTTATTTGCTAATGTGTAAAACTATTCAATTATTTATTAACTTATTAAAATACCATCTAAAAATAGAAATATTACTAAATTTCGAAATAATGGCCATTCAAGGTTTCCTCTTTTCAGAATAAAATGTTAATTTACTATCCAAACGTTTAATTTAAAATTTAAAAGAAAAAAAAGATTAAAAAAAAAAGTAAAGAAATACATTATGATTAATTTTGGTACTCTGATCTTCCTATTTACTTATGTTCACGTATTTTGTTTTCTTACAACAACAACAACAACAACAACCCAGTAAAATCCTACTAATGGGGTCTGAGGAGGGTAGTGTGTACGCGGACCTTACCCTTACCCCGAAGGAGTAGAGAGGCCGTTTTCGAAAGATCCTCGGCTCAAAAAAAAAAAAGGACAAAAGGGGAAAAAAGAGACAATATTAGTATCACAACAATAATCATAGGATAAATAAAAACACCATGAAATCCAGAAGAAGGATGCAAAGCAAAGGGAGACAATATTAGTAAATATTAGTATCACCACAACAATCATAAGAACAATAGGAACACCATGAAATCTAGAAGAAAGATGCAAAGAAAAAACGATAGCTAGTAAATAGGACATGCACTAAAAAGTGAAATAGTAAGCCACAATATTACCACTAGCTATCTCAGACAAAAACCCTACATGGCTAGTCCCACAATGGTACGAAGTAAGACACGACTCAACTACCTCCTAACCTACAACCTTGATACTCGACCTCCACATCTTCCTATCTAGTGTCATGTCCTCGGAAATCTGGAGTCTCGCCATATCCTGCCTGATCACCTCTCCCCAATACTTCTTAGGCCGCCCTCTACCTCTTCTCGTGCCCTCCACAACCAGCTGCTCACACCTCCGTACCAGAGCATCTAGGTTTCTCCTCTGAACATGTCCGAACCATCTAAGCCTCGCTTCCCAAATCTTGTCATCAATGGGAGCCACATGCACCTTCTCCCGAATATCATCATTCTTGATCTTATCTATCCTAGTGTGCCCGCACATACACGGCAACATCCTCATTTCTGCTACTTTCATCTTCTGGATATGTGAGTTCTTAACGGGCCAACACTCAGCCCCATACATCATGACCGGTCTAACCACCGCTTTATAAAACTTACATTTGATTATCGATGGTACTCTCTTGTCACACAGGACTCCAGATGCTAACCTCCACTTCATCTATCCTACCCCAATACAGTTTGTTTTCTTATGATATCTTAAATAAGTTATATGTTATGGAATATTAATATTAATGTAGAACTTAATATAATGGATTTGAGTTCTACTAAAATAAGGATATTAACTTTAAGATACCAATGACATTCTCTTTTAAACACCGTCGCGTTTTCAATTAATTAAGTCCTTATAAAATTCACAAAAAAATTATAAGCCAAAGTAGAATCAAATTCAATTCTGTTGATCTTGAAAGATGAAAGTGAGATTATTTATCTGCTATTTTTTATTAGATAAATTGAGATTAAAAAGAAAAACTTTTTTATTTCTTATTGGAGGAGCAAATATCATTTCTATTCCATGATTGGAGGAGCAAATATCATTTCTACTCAATGATAGTATGTCAAACAAGTTTTTTGGAATCATTAGGTTTTGTGGGTAAAGTCTTGAAACTTGATCTACAAAGTGAAAAAATAAACTGTTAAAATTACAATTATAAGCTTTTTTTCTCTATTAATAAGGGGGAATAAGCACACATGAGGTCAACATGCCTGCTTGGCACTTCAAGGGCATTCTGGTAATTTCACATTAAATGGAGCAATTTAATTGGATAACAAGACACCTTACTGTAGCTGCCATATAGATATTTGAGTGACTAGGACCGAATTGACCTTTGCTTATGTCAATCATACATCACCATTTTGATAGCCACGTCGCTAAAAAGTAATTACAGTTTTTATATTAACCATTGTAATTTATATATACGTTGTTTTTGTCATACTACTACATTGATATTCCTATTTAATTTTATGGCTATTTGTGTTACTAACTTTATTTTTAATTTACATAACATAAAAAAATATAGTTTATTGTTGGCATTTGGACAAATATTTGACAAAGTTGAAAAATAAATTACTTAAAGGAAAAAAATATAATTGGAAGTTAAAGTTGTGTTTGCACATAAATTCTATTTGAAATCATGAAATTGAGTAATTATTATAATCAAAATAATCCTCAAAAAGTGTTCAACATAACGGTTTGCCACCATCTCCATCGCATCCACTGAACTATGCAACAATGTTTTAACTTGCAGCACCATTAATTACTGAAAATTATTTGTTCAAATTTTTATCTGATTTCCTAAAATATTAATTTTTTTGTACTGTTTTGTCTAGAAAACATATTTGTCATAAAAGATGGCAATCCGGATTATGCTCTTTCAATTTTTAAGAATGGAATATAAATTTGATAATATTTAAGTTAAAAGGTAAATATACAATAACAGTTATTAGAATTTTAAAAAATATTTTAATCTTGTATACCATTTAAAAGAAAGGTAGAGAATGTGTAACAAAATATCAAAGCAACTTGGTATCCTCTTTTGACCAGATATAATCAGATAGTAACCAAAGAATCCAAATTTCAAGTAAATCAAAAGCTAACTACTGGAGAGAGAAAAACCAAGGAAAAGAAAAATAACACAAAATTCAAAATCCATCAAAAGTCACAATCCAACCATTAAGAACACCAAAAAAGAAAGAATCCAAAAATCTAAATTTGAAGAAAATCAAAAGCTAACTAATGAGAAAACTAAATCCAACCCGGCCCCCTTAATAAATCTAACATCAAATAAAATCGCAAACTAACTATTTAACTCGGAAGGAAAAAACCGAGAAAGTCACATAACAAAAAAATCACAGTCTAACAAATTAAACTCAAAAAGAAAAGAAATCTACAATAGGTTATAACATGCAATTTATCTATTTACTGTTGCACACATATCAATCTTTTTAACTTCTGCTTTTGCCTTGTAATTAATACGATGAATTAACACTATCTTTGAATTATGTGCTACATGTGACATTTATACTAATTAAGAAATGCATCATTTTTGCGATCTTTTGATATTTTTGATAAAGGAAATTAGCATTCACTATGCAATACTAGATCATGCAACTTTGATTCAATAGGGACTAATTCAACCTATATATGTGTGTGTGTATATATATATATATATATATATATATATATATATATATATATATATATATATATATATATATATATATGCTTTTGAGGCATTACATGGTAGCTTTCATGTACTTCCCTATGATCAAAAATATATTTTATTTTAGCTAAATTAATTTGGCAAAGGTAATTATGACTTTGAAAATCCAAGAAGGCAATAATTAGTATTTTTTTCAAACTATCCTTGAACCAATAAATGATCTACAAAATATGATGATATACAAAGACTAATTTAAAGAAGATATAAAGGATAACCTAGTTAAATAACGATTATATTAACACTATTAAATAATTCTCTTAATGGGTGTGTCAAAAACTTAAAAGCACTTATTTTGAACGATAGATAGCACCGTCTAATAATTCTTCCGTCTTGCATCATCATCAAACAAAATATACTGGAATGTTCCATTCCTGCTCTCTTACTGTGATTTAACCGTTCTCTCAGGTTTATTCTTCTCTTACTCCGTTTGACTTTTATTACATTTATTTATTTTATGAATTTTCATCTCATCTAAGACCATACGAATGGAAACTGCATCTCATTCTTACTTCTCTTTTATTAATTAGTTGCTATTGCTATGTCGTCCATCCTTTTCTCCGGCCATCTTCTATGGGAACTTTTTGACTGATTGATTTCAAACTGGGTTGAATTGCAAGGTAAATTGGTACGCTACATATTAGGGTGGGATAAACTTCTTCTACTCTAACACTGGCGAGGGCCCAATTCATCATTTACTCAGTAATTTCTACTTCTCTCTACGTAATTCCTTATATACTTTAAAAACTGATCCACAATTATCTATTGCTACTTAATGAGTTACTATTGCTTAATTGAATTTGTTACGAAATAATCGAGCCACATCAATTTTTGATTTTTCCTTTAGCGGGTTGAGTCATATTTAAATGGGTGTTTCTAATCTTTTAAATGGTTGGATTGCAAAAGAAATATGAACAATAATATTTAGTATGACCTAAAAGCGTATAATGACTTTTAAGTTACAATTGGTAAAATATAATAATTTTTGTTAAAAAATAAGGTAAAGTGACTTTCATAAACAATTTCTTTCAGTGACCTTCTCAGAAATGGACTCGGGATTTAATGATGGTTTTAAAATTTTAAAATTTTCTAATTTGTTATTGTAATAGTAGAAGCGCTATCCTGTTCGGGTTTTGCTGGATCGAAGGAGTACAACTTATATTCAATATGTTCTTTTGTTTTGTGAATGCTGTCGCATTTCATTTTTGATGTGTTATTTCTAAATTTTAAAGTAGCATTATTCGTCCTTTTTATTCTTCATTTTTCCTCTCTCTCACAAATTGTATTTGATAGTTGAATGAGCTCATATTTTGAAAAGTCCGAATAAAAAATTCTATCTTTGCCTTTATGCATCTTAAAATTGTACTAACTAATGTTCAGAACTTTTATTCGTAGTTTTGTTTTCTACCCTCCAAATTAAGTTGTCATATTCACTCTCATTGTCTCTATCATGCGAGTTTGGCTAAGATATTTTCTATAATAATTTGTTTTGTATTTGTCTTAAAGGTTGATATTAGTCTAGCTATGAGTTTTCAAGGAACAAGGTCGCCAAATAAAGCTTGATGTCATAATACTGGATGATAATTTTGTTGTTGTTGTAAAGGTTTGTGTATCGACGCGTTGTCATCTTTTACTGGAAGTTTTCAGGCTCCTTTTCTTATTAAAGCTAAAATGTCTTGCATTGTTTACGTAAGGAAATTTAGCATATTTTTAATATAGTACTTTAAAGATGTCTCTTATGTTTTCATAAAATTTGTATTGACATATATAATATTCCCATAAGTCAACCAATTAAGAAACTAATTTTGATTAGTAACAAAATCGCCTATGCTTATGCATAATTCGTGTGAAAAAATGTGCAACAAAACCTAATGTGATCTTGATATTTACTTAAAAACTATTAGTTTTTCTTTACTTTATTGTTGGAAAACAACATTTAATTGATTCTTCTTAACATAAAGGAAACTTTCCTGCATTTTACGGAGAGAGGAAAAAGCATCAAGTTAATGACAAACACATACTTTCATTTAACAGTATATACGGACATAGGGAGCTTTAAATATGTTAACTTAGAGAAAAAAAATTAAATATGTCAAACTGAAAAAAAAATACTACTTTATTCCTGCATCACTGTGAAAAAATATCAAAGTTATTAGATCAGTAACACATCAATATAGATACAAAGTCAGAGAAGATAAACGAAAAGGAGAGCAACAAGCATGAAAAATCAAATTCTTGGTAGGCAAATCCAAGAAGCTAATGAGTCCAATTAGCACTATAAGTAATCCTAATAGACAAAATTTGTGTGGTGTCTTACAATAAATTTTGCAGCTTCATCCAATAATGATTGTTGAATCGCAAGTTTATGTGAGAAAGTAACATAAAAGAAAATGAAATTGCAAGGGTATCTTTGAAGCCTCATTCACATTATTTTATTGTGTGATTTTTTGGTAATAACAATGTTGGAACATCACTCTTTTATTCAAAAAGAAGTTTAAAATCTCAACGTTTCTTGCTCTTAAATCTGCAGTAGTTTCCTTCAAGGGTGCATTGATGTTGTGTCAACCATTATGGTATATTGAAATTTAAATATAGAGAGATGCAAAGTTGAAATATTTGTTCATTATTTTAGTATTTCATTGTCATTGATAATTTCAGATAAGAATATCATAATTTAAAAGAGTCAATCTTTATCAAAAGAAAAGGAGAACATATAGTTTTGAGTTAGAAAAATTGATACAAATAGTGGTGGCTCCTGACTTGTAAATATTACATGATAAGATAGATTTGAATTTCGTTATAGGAAAAATGAATTCCGTTTTGCAGTTGTTATCTTTATTATGTAACGACACCACTTTGGTTATGAAAATTTTCCTCTAATTTAGGCCGAGACATCAATAAATATTTTATGGATGCTGCAGGAGCAACATTAGTAATGGAGAAAAGGAATATACATCTTAATATTTCTATTCTTTGTTTTGATTGAAAATTTGCGACTCTTTCAACCACTGGGGAGTATATATCTCAGTAAGATCGACTTGCAAATCACTGATAATTGCAAGGCAAAAAGGCATGCATTCCGTATCAAAATTTAAATTTCTTATTACTATAACCAGGTATTAAAGCAAAAATTACTTATGAGTTTGACATGCTCAACTTATTTGGTTATGTTTAGCTTCATATAATTGGAATAATTGATATATAATATTGTAGGGCATCCCCATTGTGAGTAACAGATATTCAAGTCTTATATTTGTTAGGTTTATGTGCTGCCTTAGAAAATATTTATTTCTTAACTTCTAGAGCTCCGAGGTTTCTTCGCCATTTAATGGATCCTAGCTCTGAAGAGATTCTAGTGATAAAAGTTGAAATTTCCAATGTAAAATGGACCTGAATACTTTTATTTTCCATGTTAGGTACATAGTCTCTTATATATATCTTTTTCGGGTATTAGAGTACCTGGAGCTTAGTATGGATCTCTGTTAACTGCTTTATATAGAGTGCATTAATCAAATAACTCTTATAGCTTTCTGACTCCTAGCCCATTGATTGTTGTAATAAGAGATTGTGTGTGTACTCCTAGCATTCTACTTTGGTTTGTGTGTGGATATGAATCTTAGGCTACAGTTTGGTCTGTAATTCATTTGCTACTTCTAAGAAATTTAGCCAAATTCAAATGTATAAGGATGTGAGGAAGAATTGCGCACGGGTAAACGAATAGCTATATCTTAGTATTTTCTGTATGACTGGAGAGGTAAGTAACACTAAAGAATCAATGAATGAGCAAAAAAGAGCTGATCAAATGTAAGAAAGTTTGTCTATTTACCTTTTCAAAAAGGAAATATGAAAGAGTAAGTTTTGTTGTCTTAATATAATAGTAATAGATATGTTAGATCTTTTCTTGTTTTTTAGTGTTTTATACTTTTAGAAAGAGAAAAAACTACTAGATAACCACATCAATTCATTTGCTTCTTGTACAAAAAGACATGATTGTCCAACAGATCTTGTACTTCTTGAAAATATATAGGTGCGGAAACGATATACTTACATTTGCAATGAGACATGACAAAAAATTGAAATGAAATCTATTAGCTCCAAGAAATAAAACTTTATGAAACAGATGAAGATGGACCACATAATACTTAAAGAATGACCGAAAGTTTTTAAGCATGCTTATCCAATGAAAGTTGATTATTTAAGAAACTCTAACAACTTATATGCTCTTTTAAATATTTTGAAGGGATATGGATAGAGGGCGAGGCTAACTGATGCCGATTCTAGAGCATGTCTTGAATGCTAGATTAGAGTCATTGGTACATATAGTTTTGTGTTGTGCAAGTTAAATTGGACATAACAAGGTGTAATACTTAGGGTGCTTCCTCTCTTTATCGGTGCACATTTCCTTAATAAACTCTCATATTTTTAACATTTCTATATTACTTTTATGCGTTCTTTTACCGGTGCTTCTTCACTTTTTCTAAGTAAAAGTAAAACGTATTAATGTATTTCATATTTCATGAATCAATATGTCGGGCCCGGGCTTAGCTCGGGCAACACACATCTAGTTTCATATATAGGAAAGGACTACTAGTTCTTTTATAAATAGAAAATAAAAAAAAATGAGCCACCTAACGTATTACTACTTCCTATTCAGAAATTGAAAATAAAAGGAGTAAATATCTTTAACAAAAATCAATTGTAATACATGATCAGAAAAGAGACTTGTTTTCTTTACCCGTACGGAACAGACTATACCCGATATTTACACCAAATTATATCAACTTACCATGGTTAAATGATTTAATAAGGTGAGAATATGAATTAATTAATCATGATTAAGTTAGATTAATAGTTTATTAGCAAACATATGTCATATATTTATTTGGATGATGAAAACATCTGGTGCAGGTAGTTTTTACTACACTTAACAGCCTTCCTATCGTTAAGACTTAAGACAGAATTTATTTTGTTAGTATATTTTGGTGTAAGTACACTGTATGAATAAGTTTTTATCTTTTATTTGCTAATGTGCCTGGGGTAGGTGAGGTTGGTAGAAATTATTCACAATTCACAACTCGTGTATACACACAATTCAATTTGCAATCAACATAAAGAACTAATATAATATTAGAAGATATATAACATAATGTAAATGTGATACATGTTTAATTATGAATAGTTCATGTCAGAATATTGTTTATAAATAGAGTCCTATCTGCAGTTAAGTCAATTTAAGAAGTTTCAACATGGCTGAGAGATTGTCATTGCTAAAACATGCTGTCTTCTTCACCACTATTTTCATGGCGATGACAGGTTATATTTCCAATAACTTTTTCGATTACTTTAATTTTTGTTTAGTTAAGTAGCTTTTGTGGATAAACACAATTATCATCCAACACCATTTTTTTCCCACCTCTCAAGTGGACAGGGGCGAAGTTACATGTATTAAAGGGTGGTCAAATTGATCAGCCTTTGTCGAAAAATTACACTGCATATATAGGTAAAGTATTAGGTTTTAAAGGTATATAACATATACTGAACACCCTTTATCGAAGATTCTTTTTCACTTCTTTCAAGTTTAAACACCCTTGAAGAAATTCTGGCTTCGTCACTACAAGTCGATGGAACATATTGTCTGCTTTGACTTGACAAAGATGACTTCATGAATTTGTCCCTCGGGCTATGGTAGATTGAGATCAAAAGTTCATGTACCAAGTGAACTTATGTTCTTTCTTAAACAAGACTTTACTTTTCACTCTATTTTCAATATTGGGTTTGTCAATGTTAAATGCACTCCTTTAAAAGTTTACCATCATTTTAAAAGTTTGTGAGTCTTTCTTTCGTTATGGACATCACAATATATGTTTACGTTTGTTTCAGACATGCAAGTGATGGCATTACGAGATTTGCCTCAAGAGATGATGATGAAAATTAAATTACTTCCACTTACAGATTTCATAACTTGTGACAGAAATTGTGTTACTAATAGTGACTGTTCCGATGGTTGGATCTGTAAATCATGCAAATATCTTCCAGTTGTTATACCACCTCAAATACCTTATCCTTATGAGTGGCGATGCAATGCCTAAAAATACTATCTTAATTATGAAGTATTATGCGATTCAAGAGTGAATAATGTTAGTTGATGTTACATCTATAAAATACTTTTGAGTGCATTTGAATTAGGTATTTCGTATGTAATGTTTGTTTTTCTTTTGAACTATGTGTAATATGAAATATGAATAAATGGAGTTGAAAAATCATGAGATTATTTTCTTTCCAACTTTAAATATTGTGGTTGCATAGCTAGTTCTATATATGCTCAAGTTTAATTTTTGTACATATTTAATAAAAAGAGTTTAAGTTAAAACTGGTGGGATCCGTCTAAGCTCCGCCCTTACGTTAACAATGAAAACTACTACTCTTAAGTCTTAACTCAACTCTTAACCATATATTTCCTTTAATTTCTGCTACAAGGTTTTAATCCTTTAATTCCTTTAATAATATTTCCTAGTAATACCAAGAGTTGGTTTTCACTACAAGAGGACGTGGTGAGTGAATGGGTACGCTAATCCTTTAACCATACGTCTCGAGTTCGAGTCTGGGTATGAAAATATCTTTGGTAGAGAGCGTCCTACTCCGAATGTTGTCTTACCCAATACCTGTCGCGAATTCGAATATAGTCGGACTCAAATGCGGGTACCGGACACTGGGCGAGAAACAAAAAAAGAGTTGGTTTTCATGTTGGATTGAGCTTAAAAATTACAGGAATTAAGCCAAAAAAACGCAACGAAAGAAAAAAGAATAGTACAATTTTTTCCCTGCCCCTGCCCGTAACCTCACCCCAACCACCTTCCTCCTCCACCACCATCGCCGCCCCGTCGCTGCCGCCAAAAAGCCTTTTGCTTTGTTAATTTTAGCGAATAAGGAAGGGAAAGTAAATCCTAGAGACGGCATTCTTAGCAAAAATGGAAGTTACTCGACCCAAAGATATTCACAACAAAAAGGTACGATATTTTTGCTGCTTTTGAACCATATATATGTTTTTTCATCTAATAAATTTGATACTTGCGATATGATATAGGATTGCAAATTTCAAAAGAGATTTGCTTAATTTTTATTTAGCCTTTTAGTTAAAGTTAGCTGAATATTGACAGGAAAAATACATGGGATTGTTACTCAAATAGCCAATGAGATTCACTATTTAGTTTTTGTAGCCGATATACATAAATTATACATTAATTACATATTGATTATAGATGTATACATATATTACATATGAATTATGCATATATTATACATCTACCGGCTATTTTTAGTTTAAGAGATTAGGTATATGAGTATTTAAGTTAAATCTTCAAAATTGAAAGGAAAAATTAAAATTCATGACACATTGATTAATCCCTAAATAACAGCCATTTAGAGTGATTACCTAGTATCATTTCTACCCCACAACCCTCAAGTATTCACAATATCCGCCCACAAACAATCCATAAAGTTATGAAAATTTATTAACAAAAGAATTATAGCGGTGATTCTCGCTGATAAAGAAAACCCCCATTTAAAACTACAAATCTCGCGGTAAGCAGGGCAGATTTAGGGGCGGAAGGCGGTTCACCTCCACCGAAAAATTACATAGTATATGTAAGGCAAAATTTATTATTTACTTCTATATATTATATTTTGAATCCCCTTGATGCTTCCCAAAAGCGTAGCTTAGTGGTCAAGGGGATTCAAAATCTTTGTGATGTTATGGATTGAATTCCCACTAATTACAATCTCTTTTAATTTTTTTAACTTTTTCCTCTTTTGAACCCTTAATGGAAATCCTAACTCCGTCATTTACTGTAAGTAGTAATATCTTATTGATGATATTGCAGCAGCCTAACAAGAAGATAAAAATAATAATATTACGAAGGAGGCAAAGTTGTAGTAGTACAAAGGAGGAGGAGAAAGGGAATTATGCAAATAGTGACTATCTTAGTAAGATACCTCATGATGTTATAACCTCTCTTTTTTCTGTGATACTCCCTTAAGTCATTATCCATGTTAAGGTGCACATCGAAGTCGTGGAATGACTTTATTATTAGTCCTTCATTCCTTTATTCTCACCTGAGACAATCAATGGTAAATGCCCCCCATATTCTTTTTATGGAACAAAAGTATTTGCGACGGTCAAAAAGGTCAAGGCTACGATTTGTTTCAGTTGACATGGAAGGAAGCAATGGGGAGTTATACACAGTCACTCACCCAGATAGTCAACTCGCTTATAACATAATGTATGTATGCTCTGGTTTGGTTTGATTGTCGTATTTATTTGTGCAATCCTGCCTTACAACTACTGTGTGAATTCCTGAAATTTTCATCTTCTGCTAACCGTGGAAATTACCATTTTGGGTTTGGATATCTTCTTGTTTTCTTGAGTCGAGGGTCTTCCGGAAACAACCTCTTACTCTTCCGAGGTAGGGGTAAGGTCTGCGTACACTCTACCCTCCCCAGATCTCACTAGTAAGATTACCACTAGTAAGATTATACTGGGTTGTTGTTGTTGTTGTTGTTGGGTTTGGACATCTTCACTCAAGGAAGGAATACTGTTGAAGTGAGCTATAGTCGGAAGCGGAAGCCAAAGTTTAAGTCTTAGCATTAGCCCATTCCCATTTATTTATTTGTACATGCCCATTATATTTTCATTTGTAATTTTTGTTATAGTCTTGGGTCAATATGCCCGATATATAAATAGGAGTCCATCTTTGTACAGAAACAGATTTTTCATTCTTCTACTCAAGTAATAGAAGAAACCTAAAATATATCTCTCAACCGACTCTCTCTTTCTCAACGTGAAACCCTAATAGAGTTTCATGATTTTAACGATTTCTCACAAGTTAACATGGTATCAGAGCGGGATCTCGCTTGGTTTCATCATCCTCTTCCGTCCAACGTTACCCGTATTCTCTTCTTCGTTCGTTTTTCGTTGCTGAGTTCGAGTTTTTTTTTGGTTTGGTTTCTTCGCTTGATTTCTTTTGGTGCTAGGAAGCTTGTTGTTGTTCTTTCCTTTACTTACTCTTCAATTTCAGAAGGCTGTATTTTCCGGTTGCGAAAAACTCCGGTAAATTTGTTTTTTTTTTCAATATTGCCTGTTAGGGTTTGGGTGCATGTGGATATTTTGAGAATTGATGAATATTTGATATGGCTCCGATCGATTCTGACATTAATAGTACCTCTACTTCTTGTGAACCTACTGAATTTATCCCTAGACCCTCGAGCCCTCTATTTCTTCACTCTTCTGATATACCCGAGCTATCTCTGGTTCCTGTGCCTTTTTCTGGGTCTGATTTTGGGGGTTGGCGAAGTACTATAATTGTTTCCTTGTCTGGCAGAAATAAAATTGAATTCATTGATGGAACTTTCCCTAGACCTCCACACAATTCTCCAGAATGCAAGCAGTGGGATATGTGTAATAACTTGGTTATCTCATGGTTGGCTAGTTCCCTATCCCCTAGCATTGCTGAGAGTGTTCAGTATTCTGAAACAACTGAGGATATTTGGACACAATTGAATAAAAGGTATGGCACTGTAAATGAAAGTAAAGTTTTTGAAATTAAAAAAGGAATTAACTTCCACAAATCAGGGTGCTCTAGACATTGCATCATATTTTAACAAATTGAAGAAACTTTGGGATGAGTTGAGGGTTATGCGTTCTAGCCATAGCAGCACTTGCACTTGTGCTCCTAAGGCTGGCATCCAAAAAGAGGAAGAGGAAGATAGGCTGCATCAGTTTCTTATGGGGTTGAATTACACATATGTTAATGTTAGGAGTAACCTTCTCATGATGCAACAACCTCCATCCTTAGACAATGCTTACAACATTCTACTTCAAGATGAAAGAAAGAGGCATGTCAATCCATCCACTCAGTTCGGCCATGAGTCTGCCTCTTTCAATGTTGCCTCACTTAATTTCTCTCAGCCATCACATCCTCAGAAACAATATCCTCAACGAGTGTCTTTTGATTCAAATAGAGCTGCTCAATTTTGCAAGTATTGTAAGAAGAGTGGTCATTTAATTGACAAGTGTTATAAGTTGCATGGATTTTTCACTAGTTTCAAGTTTACCAAGGGTCGGAAGATGGTTGCAAATGCTGAGGTTGAATTAGCCTCCAATAGTGCTTAGTCTCATGTTTCTACTCATGCTAGTCATTCTGATGGTACCTCCTCAGTCCCAGGCCTCACCAAGGAGCAGTATGCTCAACTCATTTCCTTACTGCAGCAGGCTCATGTGACTGATCCATTTTCTGCTCAATCCAGCAATCAAAACTCCATTCTGGAGTCGTTTACACATAAGTTAATATCCGGTCAACTCATTCAACTTAAGCTTCCAACCTTGAGACTAAGTATCCCAATTCATTCCGAAACATCCCTGAAACTAAACCAACCACCCTGAAAAGTCACATAACAACAAACGAACATAGAAGAAGCAATAAATGAGGAAACAGAGCTATAATACTCAAAATGATTGGTCAGGTCTTACAAAAATGTGAGGCTGTAAGCATGTAATTTTTGACCCGCGTAACTTTTAAAAGGAATATTTCAAAAAAAAAATTATTTATTTTTATTTTTAATAGGATTTCAGTCAACTTTTAGTTTTAATTTTAAAACATATGTTTGAAAATACAAAAATAGTTTCATGTCATAATATAGATATTTTAATTAATTAGGATTGATTTTACATTTTTATGGTATGATATTTTAGGAAAAGAAATTAATATTTTAGCTTTATAGAGTTAAAAGGCCACCTTTAAAGGCAAATTTGGCCCAAACTTGAGCCCAATTTCTGACAGCCCACTCCTCCCTTCAGCCCATTTACCCAATCCCTTAACCCTAAGCCCCTTCTCCCTACAAAAAGCTGATTCCGGACTTCACAAAAAAAAGGAAAAAAAATTAGGGGAAAAGCCAGGGTTTCAGAAAAAGAGTTCTCCAATTTCTCACCGGATTTTTCTGTTTTCTTTGAACATCTCAGAAGAAGGGATATACAAAACAAAGGAAAATGTTTCTATTTTAAGTTAATTAGCATTTGAATTTTTTTTTTTAAAAAACACAAAAATACAAAAATATTCCAGTTTCTTCTTTTGATTTTGAGTCTCAAATATGGAGTTCGATTGAAGCTGAGATTGATTCGAGTTCGCGTCCGTAAATTCATTTTCCAGTCGAGGTTCAAGTTGGTTGTACCTGATTAGCTTGCTGTCGTTTCAATTTTGTGGACAAGTTTGTCGCCGGACTATCTTGTAATCGCCTACTAGCAGGTTAATCGAAAGCTCTCATTCAGATGGAATTTGTTTGAAGTTCGTGTTTGAGTTCGGGTTTGGGTTCAAAATTTCGGTGCCGATTCAAGATCCCGTCTGGGGTTCGCGGTTTCAATTTGGCTCGCGGTTCCTACTTGATCGCTGCATTGTTTTCCTGGATTTTAGGAAGATTTTGAAATTGAAGAGTTGTTGATTGCTAATGTTCTGTACCGGAATTTGTTCGAGATGCTCTCTTTAGCTAAGAGGTAAACTCAAAAGAGTCCTTTGAGTTTACTTGAAAACGTGTCTGACTGCCGATGCATTGTTTGTTTGCCGTTGAATATTTCAACGGATTCCTCATGTTTTAGATTTAATCTATAATGAGTTTACTTGTGCGGCTTGTGATTTTGAGAATTAATTTATATCCCAATAGATTTGTTCTCCAGTATGTTGAAGTATGGATATGCTTATTCATTTAGAGTAAGATCTAAAGTCGAGAGTCACATGCTAAATAGAGATTTAAAAGGCACTAGCATTAAGTCATAATTTTGACTAATATTTAACTGGATTCAAGATTTACTGGAGGCGTGAGAGTATTTATTTGTGTAACAGTTGATTTCGATTGAGTCCGGGTTTTAGTTTGAAATCTGGGATCTTTTGTTAAACTAATCAGTTGGTATAGTGCTCACTTGAAATTAGACCTGAGAAAGCATTATCCATGTTCATGTTAAATGTATAAGCCTGATTGTTAATAGTTCAGGGTGATGTTTTCCTCAAATTTTCTGGAGATTAAAGGGTCTATTCTCACTTGTTTAGACTCGGGTCTGCTCATGAGGGTGTAGTCCGTTGGGGCCTGGCAAACCAGATACATTCTCATGAAAAATAAGTACTCAATCAAATCATATTTGTGACTCTAAATGAATTTCATACTACCTGCCATAATTTAATCTCAAAGTAGCTTTAGGAAAGTAAATCATTCAAGAAAACGCTAGTACGACTAATAATAATCATCGTGACTATGGGTACGGTTCCCGTGGCATGGTCGCGATACGTAAATCCCATTCGGGTGTGCATTTCATGCGACCCGACCACAACTTAAAATAATACTAAAAATAAGCATGTCGTAAATCGCGGGTGCATTTCATGTGCTGCGGTTTGCGACGTGTGCCAAAATGACAAGTGTACGACATCGTGACTTGTTCCAGAAATAATTTCATAAATAATTAAAAGCGGTTAAAAAGTAAAAATGCACAATAGGCTTTAAATATATAATAAATCAGATAATTAGGCCAAGTATTAATTGTTAAGCGACCGTGCTAAAACCACGGAACTCGAGAGTGCCCCACACCTTCTCCCGGGTTAACAGAATTCCTTACCCGGTCTTCTGTGTTCGCGGACCATAAAATAGAGTCAAATTTCCTCGATTTGGGATTCAAAATAAACCGGTGACTTGGGACACCATAAATTATCCCAAGTGGCGACTCTGATTTAATAAATAATCCCATTTCGAATATTGTCACTTTAATTGGAAAAACTCCCTTATCCCCTATCCCCCTCGGGAAAAAGGAGGTGTGACAGCTCTGGCGACTCTGCTGGGGAATTTACCCAGAACATCTGGTTCAGGGTTTAGAATTCGAGCTTAGATGACTGTTATACTTGGCTTTTACTTATTATCTGATTTTTTTACGTGTTTGAGCATAATGTGCTAAATGCCTATTTTTACTGCTTTGATATTGTTTGGACTGCATATAAACTCTCACGAAACCATTATCCTCCCCGAGTCTTCTAAATCTTCTGGGAAGTGCACGCTGGCGTGACTTCTTTTCTGTTAGTGTCATTTCCTAATTTAGAACGAGGATCGAATCAGTTACAAAGCCGGATGGCCTTTTGGTTACCGGTACGTTGCCCCCCTCGGCTCGAGTTGTCCGCTCGGGTAAGCCAGGTCTAGAACCATACACCTAGGGTTTTAAGCCTAGAATAACATAGCCTCATGCCGGATCCCTAGTAGGTACGTTTGCTTGTATCACGTGCATTTGACTTAGGGGACTCAACACAGGGGTTGGGTCCGTCTAGGACAGGTGTGCCCAAAAATTAAAGGACCATCCTGATGCATTCTTTACGTGCTACTTGTGCATTAATTTGCTTGGCTTGTATGTTGACCGGCTTCGTGAGTAAGGAAAAAAAAATCCAAAAAAAAAAAAGAAGAGAAAAAACAAGAGTGAGGTAAGACAGAAAAACACCTGGTTTTGATAATTTCGGTATTCAAAAATCCCGTTACTCTGTCAAAATTTCACAAACAAAGAGAGAATCATTTCAAAACAAATCATATTTTTCTGTGCATCAAAATGGCAGAACTACGCGGGTCTGATTCTCACCGGATGTGAGATACGTAGGCAAACCTCATCGGTTCCGACCCACAATTTTCAAAAACAAATCCAAAAATATTTTCCTTTATCTCCTCTTTAGAAAGTCTTTCTTTTAGACCCCAATTTTCAAAAATCTAAAAATATTTTCCTTTATTTCCTTCTTTAGAAAGTCTTTCTTTGAGACCCCATTTTTAAAAATCCAAAAATATTTCCTTTAATTCCTTCTTTTAGGAGTCGTTTTTAAAAGAAAATCCCAAACAAATAAAAGATTAAAAAATAATTTTAAACAAAAAAAAGAATATTTTATTTGTAGGAGTCTTTCATTAGAAAAAGAAAACAAATGAAATTAAAATCCAAAAAAAATATTTTCTACCTTTTTTTTAGAAAGTCTTTCTCCCAAAAAATCCAAAAAAAAAAAAAAACATTAAAAGCCAAAAAATATTTTTCTTTCTTATATAGAAGTCCTTCTATCGGAAAAATTAGAAAAAATAATCATATTCCAAAAATATTTTCTTTCTTCTTTATAAGTCTTTCTTTCGAAAATTAAAAAGAAAAAAATTAAAATCCAAAAAGAGTTAGTTTATTTACCTTATTTCTGATCCTCCCGAACTACGCACGATCTGATTCATGTTCCCACATAATACGTAGGCAACCCACATTAGGTTCGATCGACCAAAAAAATAAATAAATAAAAAAATAAAATAAAAATGATGATGATAATAAGGACCGACTGAGTCCATTCTAACGTGTCTCTTGTTTTGAATCATAGAAAAAGTTTGAGGTGGTCGGTTTGTGGTAAGTTGGCAACACAATATCCAAGGGAAAAATGCCATTGACAACTGGCATCGAAGCTATTACAAGTGCTCAAGAGACTCAGGGTCAGAGGGTTCTACAAGAGTCTACTGTGGTTGAGGAAAATAGAGTACTGAAGCAGCAAATGACTGAAATGTGTCAAGCATGGGCCAATGGCCAAGGACCGCCTTTTTCTATTCATGGTTTCCCAGAGTTCACATCCATTTCGACTACTACCATTCCGGTCTCATTGCCCGATCAACCCTATCCACCTGGGTTCAGTCTTTATCCCAACTGTATGACTACAACTGAAACTTCTGTTGCGCGCTCCCAAAGTGTGCCATTGACAACCAATCAGACAACCACTACTGTTATACCCGTCTTCACCATCCCACAACCGACGGTGGTGCAAAAGAAAACTCACGAGTCACAATTTGCTACCCAACAAGAACAATACCATTCTCCTGAGTACCACTCGTACCTATTCGATCTTCCTACAAAGATTGAGAATCCTGCCCGTAAGATGGCACAGGAAGAAATGACCCAAAGAATGAAAAGCTTAGAACAGCAGTTGAAAAATATGCAAGGGTTGGCAGGTAAAAAGAGTGTTGCCTTCAAGGATCTATGTATGTTCCCCGATGTTCGTTTGCCACTTGGTTTCAGATCCCCAAATTTGAAAAGTATGATGGACACGGCGACCCCATAGCTCACTTGAAAAGGTATTGCAGTCAGCTAAGAGGTGCGGGAAGAAATGAAGAATTGCTAATGGCTTATTTTGGGGAAAGCTTGACAGGGGTGGCCTCTGAATGGTTTATTGATCAAGACACCTCTCACTGGCATGTCTAGGATGACATGGCCCTGGCCTTCGTCAGACAATTCCAGTACAATATCGACATCGCCCCAGACCGTAATTCCCTTTCTAACTTGAAGAAGAAATCGACTGAAAGCTTCAGGGAATATGTCATTAAATGGAGAGAGCAAGCAACTAGAGTTAAGCCACCCATGGATGACCATGAGCTAATCACTGTCTTCCTTCAGGCTTAAGAGCCAGATTATTTTCAAAATATGATGTCCGCAGTTGGCAAATCCTTCTCGGAAGCAATCAAAATTGGGGAAATGGTTGAGAATGGCCTTAAGACAGGTAAAATTATAAGTCAAGTAGTTCTCAAAGCTGCAACTTAGGCTGTCCAGATTGAGAAGGATGAAGAATCCATGATGACAATAAGGTCGAGAAGAGGTCCTAGGAGAACATCTCGAAGGTATAAGCAGCTTCATCAGGTTTCCGATGATTCCCCTGAGCACTACTATCCACCTCAGAACCCACAATACTCTATTGCTCCACTTCAATATGTTTTCCAACCACCAAGACACCCCAGAAGGCGAGCACCAGCACCACAAAATCTCCACCAACCTCCACAAAATTTTCAAGTGCCCTATAACCCACAACGGAGCCAGGGGTATAGAGGGGAACAAAGGTTGAAAGATAATTTTACACCAATAGGAGAGTCCTATGCAAGTGTGTTTGAGAAATTAAAGCATTATGACATGATTGCACCTATTCCTCCAAATTATGTGGACCCACGTGCAAGAAACTTTGACCTTTCTAAAAGGTGTGAATACCATTCCAATGCCCAGGGGCACAATGTTGAAAGTTGTCGGGATTTGAAAAGAGAAATAGAAAGGATGATCCAGGAAAAACTGATAGTGATCCAAGATAATGACCAGAATATCACGCAGAATCCTTTATATGCACGTGATGATGCACACTTTGTGGGGATGATGTGTGGTGACATGGAGTATGAGAATCCTCTCGGGAACTTGCCGACTGAAATTGGAGAAGGCCATGGTGATTCTGATGAACAAATTTGTGGCTAAATGTCAAGCTTAGCAATTGAAAAGTCATTCCCTCCTCACTAGGAAGGAATCTTGGTAGCTTGTTTTGATGTTTTTTCTATTACCTGGGTTATTCCAGGGTGTGATCCAGATTTTATTTGTTTTATTGAGTCGAACCCTTCTATCCCTCTATTTTGTCTGTGGGAGTCTTGTCTGTTCGTTTTGTTGCTATTTTCATTAGCCGGGTTATTTTAGGGTCGTAACTCGGATTTTAGTTTGTTTGTCTTATTGTCAAATCCTTCTATCCGTTATTCAGTGAAATACAGTTTGTCCTTGTTTCATTCCATGCTTAGTTCTTTCGCCGCTAGTTCTAGTGACATGGCATGCATGCGGAACTTTTGGCCAGATCTTAGAAAATTGATCTAATCTTGAATCGGATAACCGAAAAAAGAAGAAGATATTTTTTAGGATGAACAAAGAGTCGAAACACTTTGGAATTAAGCTCGAGTAAGTTTTACCTTCAAATCATTGTGAAGATCGAGTTTGGGAAAGAATCAATTGAAGTTTGTTGGAAAGTTTGACATTAAGGGATGGAAAGTGTCTTTCGACCACGACACACCAAGAAGACAGACATGTTCATCAATGTTGTATCGCGAAAGGAAACCATGTTTGGCATTCTCGAGGCTAGGAGGCCATTTTTCTGCTACCCAAACACTTTACCCTTTGTTACCCCTTTTGAGCCTGTGTTATTTTCTTCGACCACCCTCTTTTGGAATCAAGTTTAGAGGTAAAAGTCTAAAAAATAAAATAAAATAAAATAAAAAAATGAAAAGAAAGGTCCATGCCCAAAGAGTACGAACTGGGGCAACTCTTAGAAAGTACAAGTAAAAAAAAAAAAGAAGAAGAAAAGAACAGTCAAAAGCTCATACCCCCAGAAAATAGAAGTTGGGCAACTTGTTTTGAAAAAATAAAAGAAAAAAAAACGGAAAAAAGAAAAAAAAAGAAAAAGAAAGAAAGATAAAAAAATTAATAATATTAGGTCAGATGTTTGAACTACGTTAGACCTGATTCCTTTAAAAAAGGAATACGTAGGCAGCCTTACACGGTTCGGTCCAACCAAATAAGAATTCAAAAAAAAAAAAGAAAAAAAATACAAAAATCCCCAATATCAGAAACTGGGGCAAAAATTTTATTTCACTTTTGAAAGAGTCGATTCCAAGAGTTGTAAAGTGTACAACCCATCATATTGAGTCTACTTAGAGCCTCCATACCGACCCATCTTTCCAACCCTATCCAAAAACCTTCCAAATAAAGACCTCCCGATATGCCTTCAAGAATGCCAAGAGACGCATGCAAAGAGCAGCAGTTGTCACACGACATAGAACATTGTCGAGTTGCTCACAAAAAAGAAAAAAAGAAAAAAAAAAGAAAACAAAGAAGAAACAATTAGAGAGTCTTACTAGTGAAAACCCTCACGGGCACTGTAAGACGACGGTAAGCAGAGATGAATAAATGAGAGAGACTTGTTGGTGAAAATCCCTCGGGGCACCACTAGTCGAAAGTGAGTCATGAAGCTGTTGCAAAGAATTGGCACAAACAAGTCCGACTTCAAATGTCATAGGAATGGTAAAAGGAAAGATTTGAACAGTTTGAAAGATCATGCCGCTAAGTCCAAAATGCATGTCATGATCATAAGGGCTAGCTGCCCCCCCCAAAAAAAATCTTCCTCCTTTCCTTCCCGACAAGGGTATTTCTTGTTAATATTGTTTCTTCGCATCATTGTGTCATTCGCTCTAAGTCAGTCCTTGTCAAAACAAGCAAGAAAAGATTTCAAAATCTGCTACCAGCTTTTCAGTTGCACAAAGTAAATTTGGCCAGCACACTCGGGTTTTACAGTCAACATGCATTGAGGATTCATGCAAAGGCTTCCCCTCCAAAAGACTCTTGTCAACCTATTCGGGTAAAGCAAGCAAAGATAACCTCAAGGTTAACCAGAGATTCTCTGAAGTACCGAACAATGACTACGAAGTGTGCACATCGTGCAAAAGGCACTTACCAGTTGTGATTCTCTCTGAGAGACAAAATTGCTCCAAAAGCAAAAGCCATTCAAGATATCTGAAAAGGTTATCCAAGAAAAGAAATCTCTTTTTTGAGATAAGGCTGATTGAGCCACAAAACACAAATGGCATTGGGAGCGAAACAATCAGGGTTGATACAGAAAGTAAAGGTCCCTTGTAAGGAACAACAGAGTCTTCCAGCAGTGCAGCCAACTACCAATGCAGTCAGTCTTCCAAAAGTTGGATGATCACAAAGTCAAGCAACCCAAGACTCAAGGCCGCAAACCGACCACCACTTTTAAAAACTGACAAAATTTTCTTTGTTTGAAACAGGAACAAAGCAGTGCAAGGAATTTGGGTTTTCAAAAAAAAAAAAAAAAAAGAGAAAGAAAAAGAAGAGAAGAGCCGACAAAGGTAAGTTTCTCAAATTTTTGTCTTTATCTGTCTTGCTAGTGTGCATAAATGTTGCCATTGCTTTTCACATTTTTCCTCCTAGGATAAAAAGTCCTAGTCTGATGGATTTTCTCCCAATAAAAATCTTAGTCTGATGAATTTTTCTCCTAAGATAGAAAACCTAGTCTGATGAATTTTCTCCTAGGATAGAAATCTTAGTCTGATGAATATTTCTCCTAAGATAAAAAAAGGAAAGAAAGACCTAGTCTGATGAACTTTCTCCTAGGATCGAAATCTTAGTCTGATGAATCTTTCTCCTAAGATAAAAAAAAAAAAAAACTTAGTCTGATGAATTTTCTCCTAGGATAAACGTCTTAGTCTGATGAATCTTTCTCCTAAGATAGAAAACCTAGTCTGATAAACTTTCTCCTAGGATAGAAATCTTAGTCTGATGAATCTTTCTCCTAGGATAATAAGTTTTTTAAAAAAAAAAGAGAAGTCTGAAAAAAAAAAGTCAATTTTTAGTTTTCTTAAGTTATCAATCTTTATTTTTCTTGAAATCAGGGGTCCCGCCTGGAGAATAGGGTCAATTTTTAGTTTAGTCATGCTTAGTTTATTGTTTTCTGCAAGCTCAATCTCAAATTTTGGAGACGCACTTCCTAGTTTGGGTTTTTCAGATTTTTATTTCTTTAGGAGACGCACATCCTAGTCGAGTCTTCAATTTTGCTCTCATCATTGCATCCTTCATCAATAGCATAGGTAATTTATAGTTCTGCTAATAACTCACAAATCTTCCTAGTGTAAACTGGGGCAGAAAAAGTTTCTTTTGTTGTTTCCATTTTGTTGTAGTAGCAGGCGCCCACCTGAAAAACGAGGGAATTCATTTTTTTAAAGTCAGCAGGCGCCCACCTGGAAAACGAGGGAATTCATTTCAAGTTTTAAGTCAACATCAGGCGCCCACCTGGAGAATGAGGGAATTCATTTCTGTTTTAAGTCAGGCGCCCACCTGGAGAATGAGGGAATTTATTTCAAGTTTTTAAGTCAGCAGGCGCCCACCTGGAGAACGAGGGAATTTATTTAAAGTTTTAAGTCATCAGGTGCCCACCTGGAGAACGAGGGAATTCATTTCAGTTTTAAGTAATCAGGCGCCCACCTGGAAAACGAGGGAATTCATTTCAGTTTTAAGTCATCAGGCGCCCACCTGGAAAACGAGGGAATTCATTTCTATTTTAAGTCAGCACAGGCGCCCACCTGGAGAATGAGGGAATTTATTTCAAGTTTTTAAGTCAGCAGGCGCCCACCTGGAGAATAAGGGAATTTATTTCGAGTTTTAAGTCATCAGGCACCCACTTGGAGAACGAGGGAAGTCATTTAAGAATTCAATTCAAGTTAGAAGTAGCAAAAGCTCGCCTCAAGAATGCGAGCTGACAGTCCGAGATGACCAAAGGAAGAAGTCTCAATCCAGAATAAAAGAAAAAAAAGAAAAAAAGAAAAAAGAGAAGTGAATCCAAAATGCATAAGCCGATGAAAGACATGAACTGCTCAAGACATGGCTGAATACACGAGCACTGCAGGTCCTGTCTTGATCCGAAGAAGCTGTAGAAGAATGAATCAGCACCTGCAGTTAGCAAGCCGCAAGGTTCAAATCAAAAGTCTGCATGAAGAACCATTCAAGCCTCAAGATCAAGCTTCAGAAGACTTATAGATAGGAATCTTGTAACTCATAGCTGACAGGCTTAGTTAGTCTTTTTCATTTTTTGATTTTGATGTAATAACAGGACCGCAGACCGGAACCTCGACGGAACGGTATCTCACTCGACTCTGTCATCCTCTCCACACATTCCACCACTTCATTCACCTCTGAACTACACATGACCTGATTCCTTTAAAGCCAAGGATATGTAGGCAGCTCAAATACCAGGGCTCGGTCACAATCTTTTATCCGTCTTTGTTTCGTTTTGAATAAGCGTCGGGTCATAAATCAATTACGTTGCTTATTGTTCTTTGCTCCGAAAACTCTTCGTATTTCCAAGCAAAGAGGGGCAGCTGTAAGCATGTAATTTTTGACCCGCGTAACTTTTAAAAGGAATATTTCAAAAAAAAAATTGTTTATTTTTATTTTTAATAGGATTTCAGTCAACTTTTAGTTTTAATTTTAAAACATATGTTTGAAAATACAAAAATAGTTTCATGTCATAATATAGATATTTTAATTAATTAGGATTGATTTTACATTTTTATGGTATGATATTTTAGGAAAAGAAATTAATATTTTAGCTTTGTAGAGTTAAAAGGCCACCTTAAAAGGCAAATTTGGCCCAAACTTGAGCCCAATTTCTGACAGCCCACTCCTCCCTTCAGCCCATTTACCCAATCCCTTAACCCTAAGCCCCTTCTCCCTACAAAAAGCTGATTCCGGACTTCACAAAAAAAAGGGAAAAAAATTAGGGGAAAAGCCAGGGTTTCAGAAAAAGAGTTCTCCAATTTCTCACCGGATTTTTCTGTTTTCTTTGAACATCTCAGAAGAAGGGATATACAAAACAAAGGAAAATGTTTCTATTTTAAGTTAATTAGCATTTGAATTTTTTTTTTAAAAACACAAAAATACAAAAATATTCCAGTTTCTTCTTTTGATTTTGAGTCTCAAATATGGAGTTCGATTGAAGCTGAGATCGATTCGAGTTCGCATCCGTAAATTCATTTTCCAGTCGAGGTTCAAGTTGGTTGTACCTGATTAGCTTGCTGCCGTTTCAATTTTGTGGACAAGTTTGTCGCCGGACTATCTTGTAATCGCCTACTAGCAGGTTAATCGAAAGCTCTCATTCAGATGGAATTTGTTTGAAGTTCGTGTTTGAGTTCGGGTTTGGGTTCAAAATTTCGGTGCCGATTCGAGATCCCGTCTGGGGTTCGCGGTTTCAATTTGGCTCGCGGTTCCTACTCGATCGCTGCATTATTTTCCTGGATTTTAGGAAGATTTTGAAATTGAAGAGTTGTTGATTGCTAATGTTCTGTACCGGAATTTGTTCGAGATGCTCTCTTTAGCTAAGAGGTAAACTCAAAAGAGTCCTTTGTATTTTGTTATATTAATCGATTACAAGACTCCTGTTTCTTACTTGAAAACGTGTCTGACTGCCGATGCATTGTTTGTTTGCCGTTGAATATTTCAACGGATTCCTCATGTTTTAGATTTAATCTATAATGAGTTTAGTTGTGCGGCTTGTGATTTTGAGAATTAATTTATATCCCAATAGATTTGTTCTCCAGTATGTTGAAGTATGGATATGCTTATTCATTTAGAGTAAGATCTAAAGTCGAGAGTCACATGCTAAATAGAGATTTAAAAGGCACTAGCATTAAGTCATAATTTTGACTAATGTTTAACTGGATTCAAGATTTACTGGAGGCGTGAGAGTATTTATTTGTGTAACAATTGATTTCGATTGAGTCCGGGTTTTAGTTTGAAATCTGGGATCTTTTGTTAAACTAATCAGTTGGTATAGTGCTCACTTGAAATTAGACCTGAGAAAGCATTATCCATGTTCATGTTAAATGTATAAGCCTGATTGTTAATAGTTCAGGGTGATGTTTTCCTCAAATTTTTTGGAGATTAAATGGTCTATTCTCACTTGTTTAGACTCGGGTCTGCTCATGAGGGTGTAGTCCGTTGGGGCCTGGCAAACCAGATACATTCTCATGAAAAATAAGTACTCAATCAAATCATATTTGTGACTCTAAATGAATTTCATACTACCTGCCATAATTTAATCTCAAAGTAGCTTTAGGAAAGTAAATCATTCAAGAAAACGCTAGTACGACTAATAATAATCATCGTGACTATGGGTACGGTTCCCGTGGCATGGTCGCGATACGTAAATCCCATTCGGGTATGCATTTCATGCGACCCGACCATAACTTAAAATAATACTAAAAATAAGCATGTCGTAAATCGCGGGTGCATTTCATGTGCTGCGGTTTGCGACGTGTGCCAAAATGACAAGTGTACGACATCGTGACTTATTCCAGAAATAATTTCATAAATAATTAAAAGCGGTTAAAAAGTAAAAATGCACAATAGGCTTTAAATATGTAATAAATCAGATAATTAGGCCAAGTATTAATTGTTAAGCGACCGTGCTAAAACCACGGAACTCGAGAGTGCCCCACAAATTCTCCCGGGTTAACAGAATTTCTTACCCGGTCTTCTGTGTTCGCGGACCATAAAATAGAGTCAAATTTCCTCGATTTGGGATTCAAAATAAACCGGTGACTTGGGACACCATAAATTATCCCAAGTGGCGACTCTGATTTAATAAATAATCCCATTTCGAATATTGTCACTTTAATTGGAAAAACTCCCTTATCCCCTATCCCCCTCGGGAAAAAGGAGGTGTGACAGAGGCGACATGCATATAAATACACATACTTTAAGCCAAATATCAACACCCCACACTTAGAGTCTTTCTCGCCCTCGAGCAATGTAACTCTTAACTACACCCCAACTGATGGCATCTGCAAACTTTGCTGGTAATCTTTCTTTAACTGTCGGTGTAGAAGTTCAGTATAGTGCATCTTTGTTGAGTAGAGTAGCTGAATATAGTTGGATTTTAGATTCTGGGGCCAAACATCATATGACTTCACACAAAAATATCCTTTCCAACATTCAACCTTTAACAATTCCCTATCTTGTCACACTTCCAAATGACTACAAGGTGAAAGTAACTTGTACATGATCTCTTAAGTTGTTTTCCTTCACCTTAGATCATGTTCTTTATGTTCCTACTTTTCACTATAATCTCATTTCTGTGTCTCAGCTAGTTATCCAACTTCATGGCATGGTTCAATTTGACTATCTTTCATGCATTTTACAGGCCCCTTCACTGAAGAGGCCACTGAAAGTTGGTAAGCTGGAGCATGGTCTTTACAGACTCCTTATGTCTCCCTCAGAATCCACTACATATGATGCTACTGTTAGCTTACCTTTTGTTTTCAATGCAACTTTACATTGTAAATATCCCTTGAATGTTTCTGATTCTTCCTTTGTATCTCTTCCATCTGTTTTGTATTGTAAAATCCATTCTTCCATTAATAAAGAGGAAGTGTTATGGCATCAAAGGTTGGGTCATATTCCCTTTATTAGATTAAAAGATGTTTCTGGTATTCCTTGTGAATTCTCTTCCAAACAGTCATTTACCTGTTCCATCTGTCCGATGGATAGACAGTCAAGGTTACCTTTCCCTGACAGTAGCATAAAGACTTCCCATCCTTTCCAATTAATTCATGTTGATACTTGGGGGCCCTGCTATATTTCTACTTATAATGGTTATAAGTACTTCTTCACCATAGTTGATGACTTCACTAGAGCAACCTGGACACACCTCATGGGTTCCAAAAGCAATGCTTTTCCTTTACTTCAAGCTTTTCTTGCCATGGTTCAAACTCAATTTTTCACCAAAGTTCAATGTGTTAGAAGTGATAATGCCTTGGAACTTGGTTCTAGCAACCATGCTATCCAATTTTTTAAAGATCATGGAGTTCTACATCAAACTAGTTGCCCACATACACCACAACAAAATGGTATTGTAGAAAGGAAACACAAGTATTTGCTTGAGACTTTTAAAATTCTGGATACGCGGGCGGCTCTAGGGTAAGGTAAGTTATTGGGACCAATATGACTAACATGGATGACACGTCACAAGCCAACGTGGACACGGTGACTCAGCAGGAGGTTGAAGGCGTGAGAAGGAGTCAGCGCGTGAAGATTCCGTCTAAAAGGCTAACTGATTTCGTTGAGGGAGTTGCGGGAAAATAGCATGGTGCAGAGCATGAGAGCTAGGGGCATATGTGGATACTTCATAGTATAAGTAGCTAATAACAGGCTAGTAGAGTAGGCTATTTTGTTGCATAAGTTCTCGTTTCCTCATCTATCAATTCTCTTTATTCTCTCCTCGCCTCTTTTGTGCTTTTTCTTATTTACAGCTTACTATTCCATTGCTTCAGTTGTAATTTCGTTTGGTTGATAAATACAATCAGTTGTTTGGGTTTGTTAATTGATTGTTTCATTGGTGCTTTCGTCCGGAGGTCTTTAATGGAAGACCAAAAAGTGCTCAAGGCCTTTATCGACGAGTCGATTCATACCACAGTTCAGGAAGTGAAGGATTCGTTTGCCAAGGATCTCATGGAGATGCGAGATATTCTCATGGAGGTGGTCGCAAACACAGATCCGACGGGAAATAACTGTCGTGGAGCAACAATGGAACTCGCACGGCAGGAGAAAACTTATATTCGGAAGGTGGAGTTTGGTCGATTTTTGTGGCGAAAACCAGAAGCTTGGATATTCCAAGCGGAACGTTAATAAAATCGAAGAAGATGAGCAACTTACGGTGGCGTCGTTCTATCTCGATGGCGAGTCTCTAGAGTGGTATCGATGGCTCTTTAGGAACAAACAGTTAGTTGACTGACCGCATTTCGCAAATAAGGTGCGAATTCGTTTTAAGTAGAAGGGGCTGGAGTCGCCGGAAGGGAGGTTAGCGAAACTCCGGCAGGTTACCACCGTGACGAAACTGCAGGGGAGGTTTGAAGCCATAGTTAATGAGACACATGATATTTCCAATCGGTTGATGCTAAAACTTTTTATCTCTAGGCTTAGGGACGATATCAAAAATATTCAGTCCTTTGTCATAGGCCCAAAATAATTGACGAAGCCCTAACCCAAGCCCACATACATGAGCGGAGGATCCAGGCGGAAAAAGGCTGATCCGACCCGCATTCGCTAACAAAAGGTTCCCCTCTTCTCCCTAACCCCAGCCACACAACTTCATATCAAAATACCTATGCCGCCCTTGTTCCTTCCGGATCCCACGGTAAATCGACCTCCTTTGAAATGACTCTCACACACACACACTGAAATTCAAAGTCGACATGAATGTGGGTGATGTTATTATTGTGAGGAGAAGTACACACTGAACACAAATATAAATCCCCACCCCAATTATTACTTCTCACAAATGGATGGGTCCAACGTTGAACCGACTTTACCGGAGTCCTTCGTCTCTGATGACATACTGGCCGAGGAACTGTAATTTTTGGAGGTGAGGAACATTCAACTCTATCCTATCACGCCTTGGCTGGGGTAATTCATCATATGCACTCTGATTTTTGGGTCACGTGAACGGATCTCCGATCCAAGTCTTGGTGGATGGGGACAGTGACCATAACTTCGTCCAAACTCGAGTGGAAACCTTCCTTCAGATGTCAATAGAGGTCATTGCGAGTTTTGCAGTTGTGGTGGGTAGTGTTCAATGGCTGAGGTGTGATGGAGTGGTTCGGCAAGTTTCACTCACTATTCAAGGGTGCAACCTCGTTCTCGACCTGTATGTGCTTCAGTTAGGTGTCGATGTCGTTCTAGGCACATCTTGGCTATCCACATTGGGTCGGTTGGTCACTGACTATGCTGAGTGCGTCTTCGAATCTGTTCATGAGGGAAACACTATTATTGATACCCTCTTGTGCCCATCCAGTACAGCTACATAGTCTACGACGATATACTGCTACGGACGTCGTCTCTTCCTATTACTGCATTCAGATATGCCTGACAGAGATAACATAGAGGAGCTGCTTCATCCAACATTAATAGATCTGCTAGAATCGTTCGCGGATGTATTTCAAAAGCCACAAGAGCTACCTCCACCTCGACCACGGGGCCACGCCACTCACTTGGCTGCAAGTGCAGAACCTGTCAACGTAAAACCTTATCAGTATCCATATTTCCAGAAGCAAGTCATGGAACAGATGGGCACCGAAATGTTATAGGAAGGGGTTATCCGAGCCAGCACCAGGCCATTTTCTTCACCGGTGTTATTAGTCCGTAAAAAAAATGGAACATGGAGATTTTGTATGGACTATAAGGCCCTCAATGCAGTGACCATACGGGACAGGTTCCCCATTCTAATAATTGATGAACTCTTTGATGAGCTTCATGGCGTGAAATATTTTTCCAAGCTTGATTTATTGTCGGGCTATCATCAGATTCGGGTTATACCAGAGGATGGATTAAAAACTGCCTTTCGCAGGCACGAAGGGCACTACGAGTTCCTTGTCATGCCGTTTGGGCTGTCTAATGCACCATCCACGTTCCAAGCCACCATGAATGATATCTTCAAACCATATCTGCGTTGATTTGTTCTTGTTTTCTTCGACAATATATTGGTGTATAGCTCCACTTGGGAAGAACATTTGAAGCATTTATAGTTGGTGCTTAATTCACTACGACTACACAAGCTCGTGGCAAAGAGGAACAAGTGTCGATTTGGCCAGATGCCAGTCAATTATTTGGGGCATGTGATATCTGAACAAGGATTGAGCATGGATTCAGCAAAAAATTCAGCTATTCAACAATGGCACAAGTCTAAGAATGTGAAAGAAGTTCGTAGTTTCCTCGGCCTAGCCGGCTACTATAGACGCTTCATCCACCATTATGCGGCAATTGCTGGACCTCTTACTGATCTCCTACGCAAGGATTATTTTCACTGGTCACCTACGGCTCAAGTAGCGTTTGAGACTCTCAAAAGTAAGCTTGGTTCTACACGGGTGTTGGCATTACCAGACTTTAATCAAGAGTTTCAACTTGAGACTGATGCTTCCGGCTTGGGGATTGGGGTTGTACTTTCACAAAAGGGGCATCCAGTAGCATACTTCAGCCATAAGTTAACTATTAGGATGCAGGGTGCATCCACCTACCATTGGGAAATGTTCGTCATTACTCAGGCAGTTAGCAAATGGCATCAATACTTGCTTGGGCGAAGATTCACAATTTATACTAACCATCAGTCCCCCCGAAGTTTGACAAACCAGACTATTCAGACCCCGGAACAGCAAAAGTGGCTCAGTAAGTTAGTTGGATTTGATTTCCAAATTATTTATAGACCGGGAAAATTGAACCAAGCTGTCGACTCCCTCTCCCGCACTTGTGACGTTATTTTCCTCACCGTCACAGTCAGAGGTTATGATTTGGAGTGTGAACTCATGGACTTAAATCAAACTCACCCCGGATTATTAGCTCTACAACAGTCTTTACAAAACCCAAATTCCTCTGACTCGGGATTCCAATTCCGGAAAGGCCTTCTAGTTTTTTGTGGACGATTAGTTATTCCTGCCGACTCCCCACTACGCCACAAGTTACTCTACGAGTTTCATGATACCTCAATTGGTGGTCATGCGAGTATTGCTCGTACTTACCACCGGATGCCTCCAATTTCTATTGGAAGGGAATGAAGAAAGATGTGCACAATTTTGTGTCCGCTTGTCAGATATGCCAACAAATGAAGGATTCTAATCATCTTCCATCAGGTTACTCCAACCTCTGCCCATTCCCTCACTGGTGTTCGAGGATATCGTGATGGATTTCATCACTTGTTTGCCCATCTCGAAGGGAAAGTCAACATCATGATGGTGGTGGATAGGCTTTCCAAGTATGGGCACTTCATTGCCCTTCTATTTTCTCTACTCAATCGGTTGCTGAAGCATTTGTGGTGGGCATCATTCGTCTTCATGGGCCACCGAGGTCTATTATATCTGACCGGGACCCTCGTTTCTTGCATATCTTTTGGCGAGAGTTAAATAGGATAAAAGGCACTACTTTGACCATGAACACGGCATATCATCCTCAGACGGATGGCCAATCTGAAGCGTTAAATAAATGTGTGGAACAGTACCTCCGGTGCTTTGTGGCTGATACACCCACTAAATGGGTGGCAATGTTACCATGGGCTGAATATTGGTACAATACCTCCTACCAGTCCTCTGCTGGCATGACGCCCTTTAAGGTAGTGTATGGAAAAAATCTGCCTACTGTTGCGCCCTATGTTCTGGGCAGCAGTCCGAGTGACTTAATTGAAGCATATATGGTAGATAGAGATGAAATTCTTGCTCTCCTCAAAGGTAATCTGAACCGTGCTCAGGATCGTATGAAGAAGGTTGTTGATAAGCGATGACGGGAGGTGATTTTTCAGGTGGGTGAGTGGGTGTTCGTGAAGCTAAACCGTATCGACAACACATTGTCCGCCTTCAACAGCACCCAAAGCTTGGTAGGCAATACTTTGGGCCCTTCAAAATTCTGAAACGTGTTGGGGAGGTTGCCTACAAATTAGAACTACCTGATGATGCATGCATTCATCCAGTGTTCCATGTCTCACTGCTCAAGCACTGTGTTGGTGAGACAAATTAGCAGATCAATTCGGAGCAGTTCATCGGACTGTCTGATCCTGTTCTAAAGCAATCTCTGAACCATGAGGACAGAGTTCTTTCAGAGGGGGAAGGTATTGTTGTGTCCAATATGGATGACATGGATGACACGTCACAAGCCAACGTGGACACGGTGACTCAGCAGGAGGTTGAAGGCATGAGAAGGAGTCAGAGCGTGAAGATTCCGTCTAAAAGGCTAACTGATTTCATTGCGGGAAAATAGCGTGGTGCAGAGCATGAGAGCTAGGGGAATATGTGGATACTTGATAGTATAAGTAGCTAATAACAAACTAGTAGAGTAGGCTATTTTGTCGCATAAGTTCTCGTTTCCTCATCTATCAATTCTCTCTATTCTCTCCTTACCTCTTCTCTGCTTTTCCTTATTTACAGCTTACTATTCCATTGCTTCAGTTGTAATTCCGTTTGGTTGAGCTAAATACAATCAGTTGTTTGGGTTTGATAATTGATTGCTTCACAAGCGAAGCTCTTGCCTTAGGTCCCCAAATATTTAAGGCCCCAAAAATACAAACTAGCAGTGTTTTTAAAGGCGATATTGGGACGAGTCTTAGGGCGCGCATCAGGGTGGGGTGGGGCGGTCAAAAATCGCCTCGGGGCGGAAATGGAAAGCGCAGGCATACCTCTCAAATGATTAGGCCTTTGCCCAGTCGTGCCTTGCGCCTTAGAGAGAGACGCACGCCAAGGAGTTCAAGCAATTCTGGTGAGAAATCTAAAGAAAAAGAAGAATGCCCCAACATTTCATTCTTGTGGAGTGGAGCGGGCATGGACGGCGGATAGCAGATAAATAAAGGGAAAATAGGTACAACATTGCTTCTTCTGTCGAGACTAGATTTCAGAAACTTGGATCTAGGTTTGGAGCACAATTTAGAATAGAAAATTAATTCTCAAAGTCATTACAGTCAAATTTTGGTTAAGGAATTTATGGGAAAATGGCAGGGGAGAGTAGCGAAGAACATGGTGGATAATTCTTGAACAATACCTTTTCTCTTCTTTGGAGAATTCTATGAAACACCGTTTGTTTCTCCTAATATTTATTACTACTACTACTTACGTATAAGTTACAGAGTAAGTTTCTTTTTTTCAACCTTGTTTAATTTCTTAATTGGTTTTAACAGTTTTTTCATTTATATTCCTAAAAGAGATTTTTATTTTTTAGTTTTAGTTTTTAAATTGGTATTATTCTAAACTTGGCCAGATTATTTCATCTCCTTAGAAAATCATCATGCAAGATATTGATATATAAAAGTATTAAAAGACAAGAACAAAAAGAAATTAGCAACTCATTACAAATATGGAAGTTGACGTATATGAGGATGAATATCGAGATTGGTTAACTTTATACATTTTTAATTTTATATTGTCTAAATTTGTGTTAGAATGTTTATTTATAATAATTATTCCTATAATATTGTGTGCAATTTTGTTTTTTGTTTTTTAATAATTTCTATTATTTTTACATATTCAGAATATTTTATGATATTTTTAATGATTTAAAAGATAATTAAAAGTAAGATCCATGGGGCTTACGTCATGTGTCTCGGGACTTTCGCCTCGCCCGGTCTTAAGTGAAACGCCTCATGTTATACCCCACCTTTCAAAACACTGATATAAAATACTATTATATCATCATATAATATAGTATGTAATTTATATTTATAGAATTATTGATAAAATATTTAAAATTTTAATATTTTTAAAAAATTTAGTAGAGGTAGATTGAATGAGTTAATAAGATAAAACTTTTTTCTTACTAAATTAAATAATATATTTACGTTTTCATCAATTCTATTTTTCTTTATTTATTTATAGTCTTTTTTCATATTTCTTACTATTTTACTTTCTAATTTCAACTCAGATTCTCTAAATTAGTTATTCATATTTGTCACATGTGATTGATCCACATATCACAAAAGCAAGTTCTTTTGTATTTCATATTTTTTAACTAAGAAATCCCCGAGACAAGTGTCGTAAGATTCAAAACACGGTGGATAATAGGCTCAACCCTTTTACCATTTTCACTTGATGCTATATTTTTGTATATGGGAGAATTCAATACAATATGATGTGCGCCTAACCCACACAATATACATTGCTCTCTCACCTCTAGATCAAAGCTATGTAGACTTTTTTTGTCTCAATATTATATGAATTTTATGAAAGAAATTTCAGATTTTTTTAAATATATTTTAGTTTTAAGCCACCAGTTCCGTTGAGCCACCCTGATTAATGATCAAGAATTATTTATAGATCAATGCTGCATGAACGTGTTGTTCAACAAGCTTCATTCACAATTGATAACTAAATAACACATTCACTAATTGTTATCTTATCTTAATTGAAATTCTATTAAATTTGATTGAGAATGTCATGGGTGGACATGTGGCTCAAGTAAGAGACTAGTAAAGCTTTGATTTAGGTCCCCAAAATTTTTCAATAATGGATGTTAGACAATATTAAAGATTGTGAAAACAATAAGTACAAAAAATCTTGGACAAAAGAAAGAAAGAAAGAAAGATTGTCTAATCTTTAATACTAAAAATATTTTAGAACTTTGAATTAAATTACTTAAATCTTCATATTAGTAATTTTGTTTTTACAACAATATCAAAGGTAACAATTGAAAATACATGTCTAACATCTTATCTATTTAAGTTATCTTTCCGTAAATAAATAATAATATTACTACGTGAAGTTAAAAGTTTTATCATTTAAGAATGTTATACTATAAATAACAAATATGAGAAAATAGCAACACTAACTTTTTTCTGCATATGTGTGTATATATACTAATAAAAAAAAATATATAATGCCTCTTATTAAAATTTGGCTTTAGATCACTAATTTTATAGAACTGACCTCCTTCGGTGTTCCTAACAAATACCCCAATTGATTTATTGTTCTTTAGCTCTTCCCATTGAATTGGATAGAGAAAGTAATGGTTTAGTATCTGCCCATTGGGCAGAGACAATAAAGATTTCTCTACATCATACCACGTGAGCTCTTTTTGAATTACAAATGCAAAGTTATTTTCATTTTCAGCGGCAAATTGTTGTGGTGGTGGGGATGGTGAATTTTCCGGTGGGTTTGGTGGATTTTGTGGTGATGGTGGTGGTGGAGCAAGTGTTTTGACATCCACCACAAGAGATGGTGAATCTTGATCCAAGCCCAAAGAGTGCCCCTCCATTTCAAGGCACTTCTTTTCATATTAGAGAAAGAGATTGGAGTTTCCAGGGAGAGAAAGAAAGAGATTCAAGTTTGAATAGAGAGATTGGAGAAAGAAGTTCAAGATGAGTTGTAAAACGCGAGATTTATTGAGTTGGAGACAAGAGAGGAGAGGAAAAGAAGAAGAAACAGAGTGCGCTTCTTGACTTCCAAAAATTTAGTGTTGATCTTTCTAAATTTAACGGATAAACTAAAATAAATTATTTTCCGTATAACTTGCAAAATTAGTCATATAACAATCATAATAAATTTTCTAAAAGCTAACACAATTTCAACAAACAACAATCACTAGAAGTTCAATACTAAAATACTGTGAGATTTTGATGAAGTAATATAAGTATGATCATATGCACATACATAGCTTATATATCTGGTGCAAGGAATATAGATCAGAAGACATTGAGTATCTTTTGTGAGTTTGTAGACTCAATGAAGCAAATGTTGCAATAAAGTCTTTGTAATACTTTTTTGTACTTTTTAGAAGACACCTTCTCGATACAACAACAAACCCAGTATATTCCCACAAGTGGGGTTTGGGGAGGGTAGTGTGTACGCAAACCTTACCCCTACCTAGTGAAAGTAGAGAAAAGACACCTTCTCAATACACCCCCGACTTAGGAAGAATGAGAAGAGGAAGAAGACAAGCGGGAAACTATTCAAACATAATAGAATAAAATAATAAAAATATTATTTCAAGAAAAAAAAATGATATTATTCTATAATATTCCCTCCGGTTAAGTGACCTTTTTGCCATCTATTTTGATCCACAATAGTAAGTGTCTTTTTACAAAATCAAGAAGAAATTAACTATATTTTTCCAAATTTGTCCTATTTACATATTTCTATGCGTCAAGTTAACAATATATAATTTTTAGTTAATAATAATTTAGTCAAAACACATTTTATCTTTTCTATGAGTTAGTGTTTTCTTAAAAAGCTGAAAAATCGAATTAAACCAAAAAAACCGATACTTTTTTGGTTTGGTTTGGTTTTGGTTTTGAATTTTAAAAATCGATCAAATTTGATTTGGTTTTGATTTTAATAAAAGAATAATCGAAAATATTCGAACCAAAACGACTATAGAAGTAGCTATTTAAAATTTATTATTATACATATATATGTATATTTTTATACAAAGTTTCTAAAATATGGTACACATTAATCGTTTGCACTTTTAGTATAGTTCTTTGCTATTATAATAATATAATTCTTTGCCTTTACATTCTAGTTTGATTGATAGCTTTCTTTTGCTAGATACAAGAATCTATTTTATGTTTAAAATAATTTATTATTAATCGAGTCCTTAAATTATCATCACCATTTGATTCAATTATCATCAATATATTTTGGTAAATAATATATTTCTCAAAGAACAATTGATTTGATAGTGTTACATTAAAAATATAATTGCCGGAATATGTGTTTGGTAGTTATGTGTCATATTTAAGAAAAATATTAATAAAAAACCGAAAAAATGACATAAACCGAATCAATAAATAACTGACTTAATTGGTTTAATTTAGTTCTGATATTTGAAAAATTGACTTACTTGATTTGGTTTCTATTTAGAAAAAATCCGATCCAAACCAAACCATGAACACCCCTAGTAAGAGGTGTGCTAAGAAATTTTTTATTATGGACCGAAGAGAGTATATATTTGTGATGACCCAAAAGGCCATCTTATGTTTTAGAACTCGATTATGCGCTCTTAAGCCTTAAAAATCTTACTTTTATCCTCCTCAATATGCGTGCACAGTCTGGGGGTGTTTCCGAAAAACTTATATGTTGAAATTGATGAAAATAAGAAATTTTGCCTTAAAATTTAATTTTAGTTGATTTCGGTCAACAGTTATGATAAACGGGCTCGGATCCGTATTTTGATGGTCCCGGTGAGTCCGTATCTAATTATGGGACTTGGGCGTATGCCCGGAATAAAATTCAGAGGCCCTCTAGCTCGAGTTATAAATTTTGATGAAAATTAAAAGTGTGAAAATTATTTATTTTTAAGAATTGATTGATGTTTGGCATTGTTAGTACCGGGTCCGTATTTTGGTTCCGGAGCCTCGTACATGTTCATTTTAATATTTAAGACATGTCTGTGAAATTTGGTAAAAACGGAGTTGATTTGACGTGATTCAGATGCCGAATTGAGAAGATAGGAATTTTAAAGTGTTCTTGAGAATTTCATTTTATTTGGTGCTAAATTCGTAGTTCTAGGTGTTATTTTGGCGATTTGATCGTGCGAGCAAGTTCGTATAATATTTTTAGACTTGTGTGCATGTTTGATTTGGAGCCCCGAGGGCTCGGGAGAGTTCCGGATGGGCCACGAGATGTTTGCACTTTGAAAAATCTGGTTTTCTGCAGATTTTGGTGTTCTGGCATGCCCTTTTTCGCGTCGCGAAGGTACTCTCGCGAACGCGAAGAGTGAACTGATGAGACTGAAAATTCTTCTTCGCGAAGGCGAAGGCCTAGTCGCGAATGCGAAGTTATGGGGGATTTACCCTTCGCGAATGCGGCCGGGTCATCGCGAACGTGAACACGACCGGCTCATCGCGGACGTGAAACATTTGGGACCTGAGGGAGGATCGGTCGTTCCCTCATCGCGAACGCGAGCTATGTCTCCCGAACGCGAAGGCAGAGGCTAGAGCCAATAGAGAGAGAGTTGAGAGGGAGACGGACTAGAGCCGATAAAGAGAGAGAGAGAGAGTTGAGAGGGAGACAGACTGTGAAGTTTGCTTTTAGAAATTAGGGATTTGATATATTAGTATATACCCAAATTCCTCCTAAAACGCGGGCCATGTTTTTAGCCAAAAGGAAATTTTAAAAAGAAAAATTTAATACATAAAAGGAGAGGGAGACAGACTAGACGGTGAAGTTTGCTTTTAGGAATAGGGGTTTGATATATTAGTATATACCCAAATTTCTCCTTAAAACGTAGGCCATGTTTTTAGCCAAAAGTAACTTTTAAAAGAAAAAAAACTTAATATTGAAAAAGTGAAAAAAGTGAAAAGACATAGGATCGAACCCTTGACCTCGGGGTACACAAGGGCACCAACTTACCAAGGTAGTCAATTGAGCATGGGTGGTCACAAACATATCTATATTGGGTGCATGTACCCCACCACCTCGGGGTATATTGGGTCACAAACATATCTACATATCTATATAGTAAGGTAGTTTGCTTGGACAAAGATATGGTATGAAAATAAAATTAAAGAAAGAGGGGGGAAAAAGTCCCCACTATACAAAGGTTCTTATGTGGAAATATTTTTTTATTAATAGTCAACTTGAAAAATGCCATCTTATTCAGTTATGGAAATTCGAGGAAAACCATAGAAAGTGAATTTGTACCGAGAAGGATTGGAAGTGCAAAAATAGATCAAAGCTACTGATGTTCCAGGAAAAAGCTGCACCAATGCCTTCTGCCTATAGGAGCAAAAGCATCCCTCTTTCTTTGGATGCAGAAATCAAATCTTGTTTTTTTTGTTAATCAATTATATTACTAGAGGTTGCCTATTATTTATTTTATTAATAATAAAAGAAAAATCACAACGGAATAGTACAAGTAAGGGTGTCAAAAATTACAGTAGTGTTATCTCTATGCCTTCAGTTTTAAGTCATACTACTCGCTTTAGCATAACATTTCCAGGAATTAAGACATTTCCAAAAGAAAACATTGTCCTTCATATCAAGTTGAATTTTTGAATGATATGCCAATGTTTGGGGTTAATTATGTTCTAAATGTAAATCGTAATTTGTTGCTACAATTCATCAATTGACTTTTCAACATGTTGTCGCTAGTTTATGCACCTCCACTAAAAATATCTCAACCTGAAGTAAGACTGTACGAATCACAGACCATTTAATTTAGTTAAACCTTTATAATTCTACCAAATATTACAACCCAATTCATCATAGATTAATTTAGAGTTGGGTAGAAAAGCTATAGCCAAATGATTTCAAGGAAATTAAACTTCCGCGTATACAACGTGCAAATAATTATTTGGGCTTATAAATTTCTCATCAATACACGATACAGTTATGAACTACAACCTCTGAGCAGATTCCCAAAAAAAACTATAGTAACAATGAAAAAGAAGAGATAACTCAGTAAAGAAAACTATAGGGGGTCATATTGGAGCAATACATCGATTCAAAAGTAAAGATAACTTGGTGAAAAAAATTATAACTTAACAGATAACAAGTATTACTACTTTCTACTTTTAACAGGTATAAGAGGAGAGAAAGGGAGTTTTCACTGTGGAATTGAATCCACCAATATTAGACTGATAAGCTCAGTCCCCCTTAATTGCAAATAATTGCTGCTGAATGTTATAAATACCATTTCATTTTTTTATTATAGAAAATAACTACCACAAGCAATAAGATACGACTGCAACATCTCCTAACATTAGGAGCATGCATACTTTAATCCTGTAGCATAAAAGGGATAAACACTTAGAGGGAAGGGCCTATGCTTCCTAAAGAAAACAAGCTTTTCGAGTAAACTTCAAACTCAATTAGTCTTTTCACTCCTCTGAAGCATTTTCTTTTTTAAGTCATAAAGGATGATCATGTCAAAATGTGTGAATATTATTTCTTCATTCCATGTATTGAAGGAAGGAGTAATATTGTTGGACCCAAAGCTGTCCAAATTGATGCTATACTCCTTTACCCGGGTGGAACCTATTTTATCCTTGAATATCCACAGGCCTAGAATTGAACTCTTACAAAAGTGATCTTCGTCGGGCAAGCAAAGTAACCCTTTCAGATTCATCATACTCAAGCCAGAAAGAGTCTCAAAAAATGATGGACGACATATAGTTAGGAATTTTTCGTTTTCAAAGTCAAATGAAACAATTCGACCAGATTTTCCATTAGGAAGTAGTTTAGATTTCCAATACATACATTCATTAACTAACATCCCCCACAAGGATGGATGATAAAGAAGCGTCTCTGCAATTTCTTTCCATCTATTAAAAGACATGCCACCAACCTTATCTAGGGTAAAACCTCACATTTTAGTTGTGCAAGCTGAAGGTCGCTAAGACGACACTGGGGACCCCTATAGAAATAATGCACCACTTTGTATTTGTTAACTTGTGAGAAATCGTTAAATTCAGTGAAACCCTATTAGGGTTTCACGTTGAGAAAGAGAGAGTCGGTTGAGAGAAATATTTTGGGTCTCTTCTATTACTTGAGCACAAGAATGAAAAATCTGTTTCTGTACAAAGATGGACTCCTATTTATATATTGGGCCTATTGACCCAAGACTATAACAAATTTACAAATGAAAATATAATGGGCATGTACAAATAAATAAATGGGAATGGGCTAATGCTAAGACTTAAACTTGGGCTTCCACTTCCGACTATAGCTCACTTCAACCCCCCCCCCCCCTCCCCCCACGCCCCCGCCGCAAGTTGGAGGGGGATACAACTCTCAACTTGGACAACAACCTATGATGAACACTCCCTGTGAGTGGCTTGGTAAACAAATCAGCCAATTGAGCAGTGGTAGGACGTGGTGCAGCTGAATAGCTCAATCAATGAGTTTAGTGCGAACGAAATGACAATACACTTCGATATGTTTGGTGCGTTCATGGAACACAAGATTACGGGCAATATGAATAGCAGCCTGGTTATCACAGAAAATATGAATAGGAGAAGAAACTGAAACATTAAGATCATCAAGTAAACGAGTGAGACAAGCAAGTTCAGTAACAACTTTGCTAACAGCCCTGTACTCTGCCTCCGCTGAAGAAAGAGAAATAACAGGTTGTTTCTTGGACTTCCAACCAATGAGAGAACCACCAAGAAAAATGCTAAACCCAGTCACAGATCTCCTAGTATCAGGGCAAGCAGCCCAATCACTATCACGATATGCAGTTAAGGACACATCAGAAGAAGCTTAAAAAAATATACCCAAATCAGAGGTGCCCTTCAAATAACGAAGGAGATGAAGGGCAACATCCATATGGGGAAACCTTGGAGACTGAAGAAACTGGCTCAGGTGCTGGACTGCAAAGCATAAATCAGTCCTAATATGTGTGAGAAAATTCAGCTTGCCAATCAAACTCTTGAATTGTTCAGGTTTGGACAGCAGCTCACCAATATCAGCTTTAAGCTTTTGATTCAAATCCAAGGGACAAACAACAAGGGTAACCTCAAAACATTTATACTCTTAGAGAACATCGGATATGAACTTGTGTTGATGAAGAAGCAAACCAGAAGAAAAGGAAGTCACTTCAATACCAAGAAAATAATTGAGGGTACCCAAGTCCTTGATTTTAAATTGGTCATCCAAAAAAGCTTTTAATGCAAGAATCTCAGCCTCATCATCACCAGTCAAGATAATACCATCAACATAAACAGCCAACCCGACAGTAGAAGAAGCAGACTTTTTGAAAAAACAAAGAGTAATTATTTAAAGAGTGTGTATACCCCCTAGTGTGAATAGCAAGAGACAATTTGGCATGCCACTGCCTAGAAGCCTGCCTGAGACCATAGAGAGACTTTTGAAGTTTACACACCAAAGAACTAGAAGAACAAGAAGCAGAATCAACAGACAGCCCTGGAGGCAACTTCATGTATACCTCCTCATCTAAGTCACCATGCAAAAAAGTATTGTTGACATCAAGTTGGAAGAGAGAGCATTGCCTTTTAACAGCCACAACCACTAAGCATTTAACAGTGGAAAACTTAATCACAGGGAAAAAGTTTCAGTAAAGTCCATCCCCTCCACTTGTGTATCCCCTCTTACTACCAACCTAGCCTTGTATCTCTCAACACCACCATCAGTCATATATTTAATCTTATAGACCCATTTACAACCAATGGATTTCTTACATGTAGGCAATTCAACAATTGTCCAAGTATGATTGGCCTCAAGGGCCTCAATTTCTTTTCTCATAGCCTCCTGCCAGGCTGGAATAGAAGCAGCCTAATGATAAAACTGAGGCTCAATAGCAGTATTGTGAGAAGAAGTTGAACTACAGAGGATAAAGAACTAGAGCCAAGTAAAGAAGGGAGAAGAGCACAAATAAAATCATCAAGATGTGCAGGAAGGTGATGAGGTCTAGAAGACTTTCTGGTAGGCTGAATGAAGGGTGTTGGTGGTATATGTGGAGTAGAAGAGGAGTTATTGGAAGAATTCCGAGGGATTGAAGATGTGACTGGAGAAGGAGGGAAAGAAATAGGGACAAAAAATTCATCTGCAGGAGAATCAGAAGGATCAATAGAGACAGGGAAAGAAGAAGAAGGAAAAGAAGAAGAAAGAAATGTTGAAGTATCAAAGGGAAAAAGATGTTCATGGAAGGTTACATCCCTAGAGACAAGAACATGTTTGGTAGAGAGATTGAACAACTTGTAGCCTTTCTTAGCAAGAGGATATCCAAGAAAGATACAAGGTTCAACCCTTGGTTGGAACTTATCCCTATGGCACTTAGGGATGGTGTGAAAGCAAAGGCAACCAAAAACTTTGAGGTGAGAATAGGAAGGAGAACATCCATAAAGTAATTCAAAAGAAGATTTATTCTGAAGTAATTTGGAAGGGAACCTATTGATGAGGTATGTGGCAGTGAGCACACATTCCCCTCAAAATCTTATAGGTAGCTTGGATTGGAAAAGTGTTGCATACTCTTCATTAAGCAACACCCGGTATGGAGCAGCTCGTGGTGGAGGTGGGGGTGGAATTGGGACGTTGTCTTGAGGCGGTCGGCCTTTTCTATTTGCTTGAGGTTCAAGAGGAACCTCTTCAACGTGGTCATCTTCAGCGTTCATATACCCCAAAGAAATGTTTCCAAGTTGATCATTGTTGAGAACCATTGTTGCACCTATAATTGATTCACAAAAATCAGTAACACGGAAGGAAAAGAAGACAATTCACACACAACAACCAAATATATAGCTAAATCTGTTTTTAAGCTCCCCAACAACAACGCCAAAAATTGATGTACTCTAAGTCACACCTCTATTTAAGTTATGAAACGGTCGATGCAATAGTAATACCCAACAAGGAGTCGGGGTCGATTTTTCACAGGGAGCTACGAATGGGACTTAGGAGTATATATTGCAGTGCATGAGCTTGAGTTATCTCAATTTGCACTTCCATAAACTTGGGAGTATTTCTAGGTCTAATTTAAACTAAGATTGCCAAGTTAAGAAATGAAACTAGGAATTTATTTTTGTTGTTTTTCAAATGATATAAAAGGCCTAGGGCTATGACCTTCACCTAGGTGTTTGCCTAATGGGTTATGAACTTTAAAGCTTGTTTTAGTAGAGGTATATTATAGCTATCAACACTCAAGTACCCACTAGATATCTCTCGGTGTCACAACCCGTAATTTCTACCGTCGGAACCGTGAAGGCGCCTAACATTTCACTTGCTAGGCAAGCCATTGTTAGAGAATTTTTAAACCCAATCCTTATTTCCATTCAGTAAATGATAGTGATTAGCTAAGATGAAACATAATAAGTGTGAAATAATATAAAAATTGTATTAATTACTACCACCCGGATTTGGAATCACAATTCACACGTATTATAGAATTCATTACAAGTAATAGTCTGAACGAAATACAACTGTTTGGATAAAAGAAACAGTAAAACTGAAAAGATAGACGGGGACTTCAAGGTCTGTGAACACCGATAGATATACCTTGAGTCTCCGGATAGCGGGTCCAACAGCTAAAAATCTCGATCAACCCGAGTTGGTACCCAAATCTGCACAGAAAGTGCAGAGTGTAGTATCAGTACAACCGACCCCATGTACTGGTAAGTGTCGAGCCTAACCTCGACGAAGTAATGACGAGGCTAAGGAAAGGCACCTATAAATCAACTTGTACAATTTAACAGTGTATATACAAATAACAGTAATGAAGAGCTAAACAAGAATTATCGGGATAGGGATACATGCTGGGGGAAAATACGAAATAAAGAGCTACAACTGGAACAACCAATATAATATGAATCAAGAGGAGCACGAATACAGTAAAGGAAAAATGCACGGTATCACTCTTCGTGCTTTTACTCTCAATCTCACCATAAAATCAAAAGAAACGACACGACATCACCCTTTGTGCATTAACTCTCATATCATGGCACGACATCACCCTTCGTGCATTAACACTCACAATATGGCACGACATCACCCTTCGTGCATTAACACTCTCCCTTACTATGATGCAATGAATAATTAACAACATGGAGATATAACATGTACAAGCCTTACTTTAATATTTGGTTCCACAATATAAATCTCAACTTTGAAATAAATACTCAATTATCATCAGAAATCTGTAAATATAATAAGAACGATCAATTTAACAACACTAGTCTAAACACCTAATAATTAGGCATAGGAAAGAGACAATATAAGAAAAATGGGAGAAAAAAGGGAAAACAAGTAAATTGGCGGCGCACAAGTACTCGTCACATCACATATACGCCGCTCACATGAATTTTATATAGCAAATAATCTGAGGTTTCCTAATCCCCTCAAGTCTGTGATGACCCAAAATATTATATTTAAATTTAATGATTTAATTATGTGATCTAAGCACTATTTATCATTACTCGACTTGCGTGTGCAGTCCGTAAAAATTTTTCGAAAGGTTTTCAGGTGAAAAATGGATTTAAATGTGAATTAGATATTTAAAACACAACTGAGTTGACTTTGGTCAACATTTTGAGCAAACGGACTCGGATCAGTATTTTGACAGTTTCGGTAGGTCCGTATCATGAATTTTGACTTGGGCGTATGCCCAGAACCAAATTCCGAGGTCCCTAGCCCGAGATATGGAATTTTGATGAAAAATTTAAAGTTTGAGTTAAAATAGTGACCGGATGTCGAATTATGTGCAAATGACCCCGGAATAGAATTTTGATGATTCCAACAGCTCCGTATGGTGATTTTGGACTTAGGGGTGTGATCGAAATTTTATTTGGAAGTCCGTTGTGAAATTAGGCTTGAAATGGCTAAAATAGGAATTTAAAGTTTGAACGTTTGACCGGGGAGTTGACTTTTTGATATCGGGGTCGGAATCCAATTTTGAAAATTTTCACAGCTCCGTTATGTCATTTATGACTTGGGTACAAAATTTGAGGTCAATCGGACTTGATTTGATAGGTTTCGACATCGAATGTAGAAGTTGGAAATTCTAAGTTTCATTAAGCTTGAATTGGAGCATGATTCGTGATTTTAGCGTTGTTTGATGCGATTTGAGATTTCAAATAAGTTTGTATGATGTTTTAGGAATTGTTGGTATATTTAGTCGAAGTCCCGAGGGCCTCGGGTGAGTTTCGGATGGTTAACTGATCAAGAATTAAACTAGAACAGCTGCTGCAATTTCCTTCTGTCGGAAATTTTGCTTCTACCCAAAAATCGAGGCCAGATCGAGCTTAGGGTCGAGGGCCACGATCGAAGCCCAAATCGAGCTCAGGATCGAGGGCCACGATCAAAGCCAGATCGAGCACAGAGTCGAGGCCACGATCGAAGCCATGATCGAGCCCAGAGTCGAGGGCCACGATCGAAGCCATGATCGAGCCCAGGGTCGAACCCCATGATCGGAATCCCCATGATCGGACTCCCATGATCGAGGTCCAGGATCGAACTCCCATGATCGAGGTCCAGGATCGAACTCTCATGATCGAGGTCCAGGATCGAACTCCCATGATCGAGGTCCGGGATCGAACTCTCATGATCGAGGTCCAGGATCGGACTCTCATGATCGAGGTCCAGGATCGGACTCCACGATCGAGGTCAGCCTGGACAGATCCATAAGTTATAAAAAACATGGGGCTTCGTCCCATTCGCCATTTTTAACAACTTGGAGCTTGAGCAGAGGCGATTTTTGATATATCTTCAAGGAAAAATATTGGGGTAAGTGTTCTTAACTCAATTTTGGTTAGATTACCCGAATCCATCACTGTTTTCAACATTTAACTGGTGATTTAAGTTGGAAAAATTTGAAAACCCTCTTGGATAGATTTGTGGATTTGAGGGTCGAATCGTTATTGGAATTTAGTCATTTTGGTATGGTTAGACTCGTGGTTTAATGGGCGTTCATATTTCGTAACTTTCGCCGGATTCCGAGATGTGGGCCCCACTGGCCATTTTTGAATTAATTTCGGATTTTTATTGAAAAATGTAGTATTTTCTTATAGAATTAATTCTATAATTTTTGTTGACTGTATCGAATTAATTATGACTAGATACGAGTCGATCGGAGTCGGAAAATCGAGGAAAAGCATAATACTTGATTAAATTGGAGCAAGTCGAGGTAAGTGACTTGTCTAACCTTGTGTGGGGAAAATTTTCCCAAGGATTGATATTAATGTGATTTTTGAATTGTGTTGAAAGTCATGTACACGAGGTGACGAGTGTGTACACGGGCTAAATTTGAAGAATTATATTTTTAAATTGTGTAAATCACTGTTGTGCATTTATGAAAATATTCTATGTTGTTATATTCTTCATCATTGATTAAATATTTATATTTTAAATTTGTTTGATCTTCTCCTACTAATTATTTTATCTGTTTAGTTGGAACTTGGATTCTTTTATTCTGTGCATTATTTGAAGGTTGATTTTCTCTAAATTAAACATTATTAATTTGAAGTATTTGGCATTTTAAAACTTGATACTGAAGCAACATGTTAAAGATTTTAAAATATTATTTTCCTGAATATTTTTGTAAGATTTCCGTACTGATTGTGATGGAGCAGTGAGCTCTTTATTATGGAAAAAAAAATTGTTGTTGAATTATTTTGGCAAGTTAAATTATTTGAGCACTTGAGGTGCAAATTATGATATATTGTGATATTGATACGCATGCGGTGGTATAAGGTGTGGGTGTTAAACCGCATGCGGTGAGATAAGGGTGGATTGATACACGTGGCTAGTAGGGATAACTACTAAAAGTCATACGCTGTGATAAGGTGGCTAAAACGCGGGATGCTATTTTGAAAAAAAAAATATTTTCTTTAAATAAATTGTGAAGGCTCCCGCGGTTATATAAGGAAATGAGATATTGTAAATTTATTTATAATTTAGAACTACGAGGCGGTACCTCTATAGTGCCCTTGTTGATATTTTATTTATGGTCATAGTTGCTTTTGATTAATTGTTGTGATTTTCATAAAGTTGAAGAAAATTCTGTTTTGATTCCACGAGATATTATTTGCAATTATTTGGTGTCATTAAATGTGACATACTATTTGATTCACTTCCAATGTCATTTTATTTTACTACATTGATAAACATTTTACCATGCCATTATTATATTCCAATAGAGCCTCATCTGACCTCGTCACTACTCTACCGAGGTTAGGCTTGGCACTTACTGGGTACCGCTGTGGTGTACTCATACTACGCTTTTGCATATCTTTTTGTGCAGATCCAGGTACATTTTACCAGCCTAGACATCAGTGAGTTACCTGCGCACGGAGACTTCGAGGTATATCTGTCAGTGTCCGCAAACTCCGGAGTCCCCTTCTATCATTTTATGTTGCTTCCTTATATTTTATTTAGACCTTGACATATACAGAGTTTGAGAATAAATTATTAGAAGCTTGTAAATTATTTCTACCGGGTTTTGGGAGTTGTAATCATTTGTACTGTAGATTAATTATTTTCAGACATTTATGATTATTCCGCATTGATAGGCTTACCTAGTCTTAGAGACTAGGTGTCATCACGACACCCTACAGAGAGAAATTTGGCGTCATGAAAAGTTGGTATCAGAGCCACTAGGTTCATAGGTGTTATGAGTCACAAGCAGGTTTAGTAGAGTCTTGCGGATCGGTACGGAGACGTCTGTACTTATCTTCGAGAGGCTATGGAACTGTTAGGAATTATTCACTTCTTTATTTCCTTATCGTGCGCCTTTGTTGATTTCAAGGTTCTTAACAATTGTCTTTCTATTCTCTCACATATGGTTAGGACACGCACAACTGGATCTCATGATCAGACACTTGTGCCCCCTATTGGAGCCGCAAGAGGCCAGGGTCGGGGCAGAGGCCGAGCCAGAGGCCGAGGAAGACCACGTGGTGCAGCCAGAGCATCTGCACGAACTGCTGCACCAGTGCCACCAGTAGTTCCAGCCCAATTTTTTAGCATGTTTGGTACTTTAGCTCAGGCAGGATTAATTATACTTGCTCCTGCCACATCTCAGGCTGGGGGAGGAGCGCAGACTCCCTCCGCCCATACTCCAGAGCCACGTGCCCAAGTTGACCATACCCCAGAGGTTATACCAGTGCAGCTAGTTGTCCCAGTTCGGCCTAAGATTAGGACAACAGTTTTAGAGGGAGAGCAGCTCAGGCTCGAGAGGTATAAGAAGTACCACCTTCCCACTTTTAGCGGTCTAGCTTCAGAGGATGCTTAAGGTTTTCTGGAGGAATATCACCGTATCTTTCGTACTATGGGTATTGTGGATTCCAGTGGAGTTTCTTTCACAACATTCCAGTTTAGAAGAGCAGCCTACTAGTGGTGGCGGGCATATGAGTTGGATAGTCCGGCTGAGGCAGCTTCACTTACTTGGACTTAATTTTCAAATATGTTCTTGAGGGAGTCTGTTCCTCAGAGTCTTAAGGATGCTTGGCGCATAGAGTTTGAGCAGCTGCGCCAGGGTTCTATGACTGTGTCAGAATATGCGGTGTGATTCAGTGATTTGGCTAGGCATGCACCAGCCTTAGTTGCTACTGTTTGTGAGCGGGTTCGTAGGTTTATTGAGGGTCTTCACCCTAGTATCAGATGCAGTATGGACCGAGAGCTAGAGATGGACATCACATACCAACATGTGGTGTCAATTGCTAGAAGATTGGAAGGTATGCGGACTCGGGAGAGGGAAGAGAGGGAAGCTAAGAGACCCCGAGATTCTGGCACATATAATAATTCTCGTACCCCAGTTGCAGCCCGACATGGTAGAGATTATGTGAGTCATCCTATCCATTCAACACTTACAGCTTCCGGTGGTATTCCGACTACTCCCAGACCTCAGGTTCCATATTATGCACCACCAGTGTCTTCTGTACCTCCTGTACAGGGTGCTTTCAGCAGACAGTCTAGTTGATCAGGCTCGAGCCAGTCCCAGCAGCCACTTCCTCCAAGGGCTTATTTTGAGTGTGGTGACACTCGCCATATTATGAGAGATTGCCCCAGATTTAGGAGGGGTGCACCTCCACATATTTCTCAGGCCCCACCTATTCCACAGGGTCCTCCGGCTTCTCAGGCCATGATTTCTGCACCAGTTGCCACTCCACCTGCACAGCCAGCTAGAGGTGGAGGTCGGGCAGGTAGAGGTCGCCCTATAAGGGGAGGCCAGGCCAGATATTATGCCCTTCCTGCTAGGACAGATATTGTTGCATCTGATTCTGTTATCACGGGTATTATTCCGGTCTGTCATAGAGATGCGTCAGTCTTATTTGATCCAGGATCCACTTATTCTTATGTGTCATTTTATTTTGCCCCGTATTTGGGCGTATCACGTGATTCCTTGAGTTCTTCTGTTTATGTATCTACACCCATGGGTGAATCTATTATTGTGGATCGTGTGTATCAGTCGTGTTTAATTATTATCAGTGATTTTGAGACCAGAGCTGATTTATTATTGCTCATTATGGTGGATTTCGATATTATTTTGGGCATGGACTGGTTGTCGCCATATCACGCTATTCTTGATTGTTACACCAAGACGGTGACGTTGGCTATGCCAGGTCTACCATGGCTAGAGTGGAGAGGTACCTCAGATCATGTTCCTAGCAGGGTTGTTTCATTTCTTAAAGCTCAACGAATGGTTGAGAAGGGGTGTGATGCGTATCTGGCCTATGTGAGAGATGTTAGTGTTGATACTCCTAATGTGGAGTCAGTTCCTGTAGTAATAGATTTTCTTGATGTATTTCCAACGGATCTTCCGGGTATGCCATCCGACAGGGATGTTGACTTTGGCATTGATTTATTACCAGGCACTCAGCCCATTTCAATTCCACCATATCGTATGGCCCCGGAAGAGTTGGAAGAATTAAAAGAACAGTTACATGAGTTGCTGGATAAGGGTTTCATTCGGCCCAGTGTATCGCCTTTGGGTGCTCCTGTCTTATTTGTAAAGAAGAAGGATAGTTCTATGCGGATGTGTATTGATTATCGCCAGTTGAACAAGGTTACAGTAAAGAACATGTATCCATTGCCACATATTGATGACTTATTTGATCAGCTTCAGGGTGCCAGGGTATTCTCTAAAATTGACTTGCGTTCAGGCTATCATCAATTGAAGATTCGGGAGCCAGATATTTCGAAGACTGCTTTCAAGACTCGTTACGGTCATTACGAGTTCCTTGTGATGTCTTTTGGGCTGACCAACGCCCCAGCAACATTTATGCACTTAATAAATAGTGTATTTCAGCCCTATCTTGATTCCTTCTTCATTGTGTTTATTGACGACATCCTGGTATATTCTCGGAGTCAGGAAGATCATGAACAACACCTGAGGACTGTGCTTCAGATTTTGAGAGAAAAGAAGTTATATGCAAAATTTTCAAAGCGTGAATTCTGGCTTGATTCAGTGGGATTTTTGGGTCATATAGTTTCGTGCGAGGGGATCAAGGTAGATCCAAAGAAGATTAAAGCAGTGCAGAGTTGGTCCAGACCGTCCTCAGTTACGGAAATTCGGAGTTTCCTTAGTTTGGCCGGGTATTATCGCCGAGTTGTAAAGGGTTTCTTTTCTATTGCTGCATCTATGACCAAATTGACTCAGAAGGGTGCTCCGTTCAGGTGGACCGAGGAATGTGAGGAAAGCTTCCAAAAGCTCAAGACAGCTTTGACTAAAACCCCAGTATTGGTATTACCTACAGGTACAGGATCTTATACTGTGTATTGTGATGCATCGTGTATTGGTCTCGGCGCAGTGTTGATGCAAGACAGGTAGGGTGATTTCTTACACGTCCAGAAAGTTAAAGGTGCATGAGAAGAATTATCTTGTACATGACCTGGAGTTAGCAGCTATTGTTCATGCCTTAAAAATTTGGCGGCATTATTTTTACGGTGTCCATTGTGAAATCTATACCAATCACCGGAGTCTACAATATCTGTTTAAACAGAAGGATCTTAATTTGCGGCAGCGGAGATGGTTGGAGTTACTTAAGGATTATGATATCACCATTCTCTATCATCCGGGGAAGGCCAATGTGGTGGCCGATGCCTTGAGTCGTAAGGCGAAGAGTTTGGGCAGCTTAGCATATTTACCGGTAGCAGAGAGGCCTTTAGCCATGGATGTTCAAGCCTTGGCCAACCAGTTTGTTAGATTGGATGTTTCCGAGCCGAGTCGAATTTTGGCTTGCGTGGTTTCCCAGTCTTCACTTTATGATCGTATCAGGGAACGTCAATATGATGACCCCCATCTGCTTGTCCTTAAGGATACAGTCCAGCACGGTGATGCGAAGGAAGTCACTATTGGAGAAGACGATGTACTACGGATGCGGGGCAGGCTATGTGTGCCTAATGTGGACGGCTTGCATGAGTTGCTTCTCCAGGAGGCTCACAGTTAGCGGTACTCCATTCATCCAGGTGCTGCGAAGATGTATCAGGACTTGAGACAGCACTATTGGTGTAGGCGGATGAAGAAGGACATAATGGGGTATGTATCTCGGTGTTTAAATTGTCAACAGGTAAAATATGAGCATCAACGACCGGGTGGATTACTTCAGAAGTTAGAGATTCCAGAATCGAAATGGGAGCGGATCACTATGGATTTCGTTGTTGGGCTCCTACGGACTCAGCGAAAGTTGGACGCAGTTTGGGTGATTGTGGATAGGCTGACCAAATCAGCTCATTTCATTCCTGTGATTACTACTTACTCTTCAGAGCAGCTGGCTCAGGTATATATTCGCGAGATTATCAGACTTCACGGTGTACCAGTATCTATCATCTCTGACCGGGGTACATAGTTTACCTCACGGTTTTGGAGGGCAGCTCAACGTGAGTTGGGTACTCAGGTAGAGTTGAGTACAACATTTCACCCTCAGACGGACGGGCAGTCCGAACGCACTATTCAGATACTGGAGGATATGCTTCATGCATGTGTGTGTTAGATTTTGGGGGTGCTTGGGATCAGTTCTTACCACTTGAGGAGTTCGCTTACAACAACAGTTACCAGTCAAGCATTCAGATGGCTCCGTATGAGGCCTTGTATGGTAGGCGGTGCCGATCTCCAGTGGGTTGGTTCAAACCAGGCGGGGCTAGACTTTTGGGTACACACTTGGTTCAGGATGCCTTGGAAAAGGTTAAGTTAATTCAGGATCGACTTCGTACAACCCAATCTAGACAGAAGAGTTATGCGGATCGGAAGGTTTGTGATGTTGCATTCATGGTTGGTGAGCAGGTATTGCTCCGGTTATCGCCTATGAAGGGTGTGATGAGGTTCGGGAAGAAGGGCAAGTTGAGCCCTAGGTATATTGGGCCTTTTGAGATTCTTGAGAGAGTTGGAGAGGTGGCTTATAGACTTGCACTACCACCTAGTCTTTCTGCGGTTCATCCAGTATTCCATGTTTCTATGCTTCGGAAATATCACGGCGATCCGTCTCAAGTGTTAGACTTCAGTTCGGTTCAGTTGGACAAGGATCTATCTTATGTTGAGGAACCAGTGGCTATTTTAGATAGGCAGGTTCAAAAGCTGAGGTCAAAGAACATTGCTTCCGTAAAGGTTCGGTGGAGGGGTCATCCGGTCGAGGAGGCGACTTGGGAGGTCGAGAATGATTTACGCAGCTGTTATCCACACTTATTCACCAGCTCAAGTACTTTTTCTAACTCCGTTCGAGGACGAACGTTTGTTTTAGAGGTGGAGAATGTGATGACCCAAAATGTCATATTTAAATTTAATGATTTAATTATGTGATCTAAGCACTATTTATCATTACTCAACTTGCGTGTGCAGTCCGTAAAAATTTCCCGAAAAGTTTTCAAGTGAAAAATGGATTAAAATGTGAATTAGATGTTTAAAACACAACTGAGTTGACTTTGGTCAACATTTTGAGCAAACAGACTCGGATCAGTATTTTGACAGTTTCGGTAGGTCCGTATCGTGAATTGTGACTTGGGCGTATGCCCAGAACCAAATTCCGAGGTCCCTAGCCCGAGATATGAAATTTTGATAAAAAATTTAAAGTTTGAGTTCAAATAGTGACCGGATATCGAATTATGTGCAAATGACGCCGGAATAGAATTTTGATGATTCCAACAGCTCCGTATGGTGATTTTGGACTTAAGAGTGTGATCGGAATTTTATTTGGAAGTCCGTAGTGAAATTAGGCTTGAAATGGCTAAAATAGGAATTTAAAGTTTGAACGTTTGACCGGGGAGTTGACTTTTTGATATCGGGGTCGGAATCCAATTTTGAAAATTTTCACAGCTCCGTTATGTCATTTATGACTTGGGTGCAAAATTTGAGGTCAATCGGACTTGATTTGATAGGTTTCGACATCGAATGTAGAAGTTGGAAATTCTAAGTTTCATTAAGCTTGAATTGGAGCATGATTCGTGATTTTAGCGTTGTTTGATGCGATTTGAGATTTCAAATAAGTTTGTATGATGTTTTAGGAATTGTTGGTATATTTAGTCGAAGTCCCGAGGGCCTCGGGTGAGTTTCGGATGGTTAACGGATCAAGAATTAAACTAGAACAGCTGCTGCAATTTCCTTCTGTCGGAAATTTTGCTTCTACCCAGAAATCGAGGCCAGATCGAGCTTAGGGTCGAGGGCCACGATCGAAGCCCAAATCGAGCTCAGGATCGAGGGCCACGATCAAAGCCAGATCGAGCACAGAGTCGAGGCCACGATCGAAGCCATGATCGAGCCCAGAGTCGAGGGCCACGATCGAAGCTATGATCGAGCCCAGGGTCAAACCCCATGATCGGAATTCCCATGATCGGACTCCCATGATCGAGGTCCAGGATCGAACTCCTATGATCGAGGTCCAGGATCGAACTCTCATGATCGAGGTCCAGGATCGAACTCCCATGATCGAGGTCCAGGATCGAACTCTCATGATCGAGGTCCAGGATCGGACTCTCATGATCGAGGTCCAGGATCGGACTCCACGATCGAGGTCAGCCTGGACAGATCCATAAGTTATAAAAAATATGGGGCTTCGTCCCATTCGCCATTTTTAACAACTTGGAACTTGAGCAGAGGCGATTTTTGATATATCTTCAAGGAAAAATATTGGGGTAAGTGTTCTTAACTCAATTTTGGTTAGATTACCCGAATCCATCACTGTTTTCAACATTTAACTGGTGATTTAAGTTTGAAAAATTTGAAAACCCTCTTGGATAGATTTGTGGATTTGAGGGTCGAATCGTTATTGGAATTTAGTTATTTTGGTATGGTTAGACTCGTGGTTTAATGGGCGTTCATATTTCGTAACTTTCGCCGGATTTCGAGATGTGGGCCCCACAGGCCATTTTTTAATTAATTTCGGATTTTTATTGAAAAAATATAGTATTTTCTTATAGAATTAATTCTATAATTTTTGTTGACTGTATCGAATTAATTATGACTAGATACGAGTAGATCGGAGTCGGAAAATCGAGGAAAAGCATAATACTTGATTAAATTGGAGCAAGTCGAGGTAAGTGACTTGTCTAACCTTGTGTGGGGGAAATTTTCCCTAGGATTGATATTAATGTGATTTTTGAATTGTGTTGAAAGTCGTGTACACGAGGTGACGAGTGTGTACACGGGCTAAATTTGAAGAATTATATTTTTAAATTATGTAAATCATTGTTGTGCATTTATGAAAATATTCTATGTTGTTATATTCTTCATCATTGATTAAATATTTATATTTTAAATTTGTTTGATCTTCTCCTGCTAATTGTTTTATCTGTTTAGTTGGAACTTGGTTTCTTTTATTCTGTGCATTATTTGAAGGTTGATTTTTTCTAAATTAAACATTATTAATTTGAAGTATTCGGCATTTTAAAACTTGATATTGAAGCAACATGTTAAAGATTTTAAAATATTCTTTTCCTGAATATTTTTGTAAGATTTCCGTACTGATTGTGATGGAGCAGTGAGCTCTTTATTATGGAAAAAAATATTGTTGTTGAATTATTTTGGCAAGTTAAATTATTTGAGCACTTGAGGTGCAAATTGTGATATATTGTGATATTGATACGCATGTGGTGGTATAAGGTCTGGGTGTTGAAACGCATGCGGTGAGATAAGGGTGGCTTAATACGCGTGGCTAGTAAGGGTAACTACTAGAAGTCATGCGCTGTGATAAGGGTGGCTAAAACGCGGGATGCTATTTCGGGAAAAAAATGTTTTCTTTAAATAAATTGTGAAGGCTCCCGCAGTGGTATAAGGAAATGAGATATTGTGAATTTATTTATGATTTGGGACTACGAGGCGGTACCTCGATAGTGCCCTTGTTGATATTGATTTATGGCCATAGTTGCTTTCGATTAATTGTTGTGATTTTCATAAAGTTGAAGAAAATTCTGTTTTGATTCCACGAGATATTATTTGCAATTATTTGGTGTCATTAAATGTGACATACTATTTGATTCACTTCCAATGTCATTTTATTTTACTACATTGATAAATATTTTACCATGCCATTATTATATTCCAGTAGGGCCTCACCTGACCTCGTCACTACTCTACCGAGGTTAGGCTTGGCACTTACTGGGTACCGCTGTGGTGTACTCATACTACGCTTCTGCACATCTTTTTGTGCAGATCCAGGTACATTTTACCAGCCTAGACGTCAGTGAGTTACCTGCGCACGGAGACTTCGAGGTATATCTGCCAGCGTCCGCAAACTCCGGAGTCCCCTTCTATCATTTTATGTTGCTTCCTTATATTTTATTTAGACCTTGACATATAGAGACTTTGAGAATAAATTATTAGAAGTTTGTGACTTATTTCTACCGGGTTTGGGGAGTTGTAATCATTTGTACTGTAGATTAATTATTTTCAGACATTTATGATTATTCTGCATTGATAGGCTTACCTAGTCTTAGAGACTAGGTGCCATCACGATACCCTACGGAGGAAAATTTGGCGTCGTGACAAAGTCAGGGTTAGACACAACACTTACCTCGCTTTGAAGGCCACTTAATACTCAATCACAGCTTTTCCTCTAGAATTCACCTCCAAACCACTCGTATCTATTCAAAAATGACTCAATAATATCAAATATTTCTAAAGGAATCAATTACACTGCATAAATTAAATTTCCCAAATTTTCCTTTAAAAAATCGAAAAATCGACCCCGGGCCCGCTTGGTCAAAACACGAGATTTGGACCAAAATCCATTTACCCATTCACCCCGAGCCCGGATTTATAGTTGGTTTTGGAATCCGACTTCAAATTGAGGTCTAAATCCCCAAATTTCCGAAATCCCTAGTTTCTACCCAAACCCTTAATTCTGCCATGAAAACTCTAGATTTTTGGTTGATAATTCGTGAAATGTAATGGGGATTTGAAAGAAAATGGTTTAGAATCACTTACCAATACTTTGGGGAAGAAATAACTCTTGAAAAATCGCCTCTCAACGTTTGGTTTTTAAGAAAAATGAATTTGTTGGCTAAATCCCATGTTTGGATTTTGTTTAGTGCTGGGTGACAGTGTGCATCGCGTTCGCGAGGCCACTGTCACGTTCGCGAAGAGCATTGGCTGCCAAACCTTCACGTTCGCGAGAGCCTGGCTCGAGTTCGCGATGGTTACCCCTTGGCCTTCGCGCTCGCGTTCGCGATTAAGGAAAGACCAACCTCCCCCAGGTCCCCAAGTGCTTCGCATTCGCGATGAGCCGGTCGCGTTCACGATCAGGCCTTCTTATTCGCGAAGAACAAATTTCGGCCTCACCAGTTTACTCTTCGTCGCGAACGCGAAGAAAGACATGCCAGAACACTAGCTGCAGCAAAATACCAGATTTTCTAAGTCCAAAACATCCCCTGGCATATCCGAAACTCACCTGAGTCCCCAGGGCCCCAAACCAAACACACGCACAAGTCTAAAGATATCATATGAACTTGCTCGCATGATCAAATCACTAAAATAACACCTAGAACTACGAATTTAGCACCAAATCAAATAAAATTCTCAAGAACACTTTAAAATTCATATCTTCTCAACTGGACGACTGAATCACGTCAAATCAACTCCATTTCTCACCAAATTTCACAGACAAGTCTTAAATATTATAATGAACCTGTATTGAGATCCGAAATCAAAATACGGACCCGGTACTTACAATGCCAAACATCAATCAATTCTTAAAAATAAATAATTTTCAAACTTTTAATTTTCACATAAAAAATTATAACTTGAGTTCGGGACCTCCGAATTTGATTCCGGGCATACGTCGAGGTCCCATAATTCGATAAGGACCTACCGGGACCATCTAAACACGGATCCGAGCCCATTTTCCAAAAATATTGACTGAAGTCAACTAAAATCAACTTTTAAGGCAAAAATTCTTATTTTCATCAATTTTCAACATAAAAGCTTTCCGGAAACATGTCCGGACTGCGCATGCAAATCGAGGAAGGTAAAAATGAGATTTTTAAGGCTTAAGAGCACAGAATCGAGTTCTAAAACATAAGATGACCTTTTGGGTCATCACATTCTCCACCTCTAAAATAACCGTTCGTCCTCGAACGGACATAGAAAAGTACCTGAGCTGGTGAAAAGGTGGGGATATCTACTCCACATATCGGACTCGGACTCCCAAGTAGCTGCCTCAATAGACTGACCTCTCCACTGTACTCGAACTGAAGGGTAACTTTTTGATATCAACTAGCGAACTTGTCGGGCTAGAAAAGCCATCGGCTCCGCCTCGTGAGTCAAATACTTGTCCAACTAGACAGAGCTGAAATTTAACACATGGGATGGATCACCATGATACTTTAAAAGCATGGACACATGGAATACCGGATGAACAACTGCTAAACTAGGTGGCAACGCAAGCCTGTAAGCCACCTCTCCTACCTTCTCTAGAATCTCAAAAGGTTCGATATACTTAGGGCTCAACTTGCCCTTCTTTCCAAACCTCATTACACCCTTCATGGGTGATACCCGAAGCAACACTCTCTCTTCGACCATGAATACAACATCACGAACTCTGCGATCGGCATAACTCTTCTGCCTAGACTGAGCTGTGTGAAGTCGATCCTGAACAATCTTGACCTTATCCAAGGCATCCTGTACTAAGTTTGTGCCCAACAACCGAGCCTCTCCCGGCTCGAACCACCCAACTGGCGACCGACACCACCTACCATATAATGCCTCATAGGGAGCCATCTGAATGCTCGACCGGTAGCTGTTGTTGTAGGCGAACTCTGCAAGGAGCAAGAATTGATCCCACGATTCTCTAAAGTCTATAACACATGTGCAGAGCATATCCTCCAAGATTTGAATACTGCTCGGACTGCCAGTCCATCTGAGGATGAAATATTGTACTCAACTAAACTCGCGTATCCAATTCACGTTGTACTGCCCTCCAGAAGTGCGAGGTGAACTGCGTACCTCGATCAGAAATGATAGACACGGGCACACCGTAAAGACGGACGATCTCACGAATGTAAATCTCTGCCAACCGCTCTGAATAATAGGTAATTGCCACAGGAATGAAGTGCGCTGACTTGGTCAGCCTGTCCACAATGACCCAAACTGCATCAAACTTCCTCTGAGTCCAATAACAAAATCCATAGTGATACGCTCCCACTTCCACTCAAGAATCTCTACCCTCTGAAGTAAACCACCAGGTCTCTGATGCTCACACTTTACTTGCTGACAATTTAGACATTGAGCTACATATGCAACTATGTCTTTCTTCATCCTCCTCCACCAATAATATTGTCGCAAGTCCTGATACATCTTGGCGGCGCCTGGATGAATAGAATACCAGGAACTGTGGGCCTCCTCAAGAATCAACTCACGAAGTCCATCCACATTAGCCACACAAATATAACCCTGCATCCTCAAAACTCCATCATCTCCAACAGTAACCTGCTTAGCAGCATCGTGCCGCATTGTGTCTCTAAGGACAAGTAAATGAGGGTCGTCATCCTATCGATCTCTGATGTGCTCAAACAAAGAAGACCGATCAACTGTATAAGCTAGAACGCGACTGGGCTTAGAAACATCCAACCTCACGAACTGGTTGGCCAGTTCCTGAACATCCAATGCAAGCAGTGTCTCTCCAACTGGAATATAAGCAAGGCTACCCATACTAACTGACTTTCTACTCAAAGCATCGGCCACCACATTAGACTTCCCGGGATGATACAATATGGTGATATCATAGTCTTTCAATAGCTCCAACCACTTTCTCACCCTCAAATTGAGTTCCTTCTGCTTGAACAAATACTGCAATCTCTGATGATCCGTGAATACCTCACATGGGGCACGTCGTAAAGATAGTGCCTCCAAATCTTCAGCGCGTGAACAATGACTGTCAGCTCTAGATCATGAACAAGGTAATTCTTCTCGTGAACCTTCAGTTACCGCGAAGCATATGCAATAGCCTTGCCACCCTGCATCAATACCGCACACAGACCAATACGGGATGCGACACAATATACTATATAAGATCATGAACCTATGGGTAACACCAATACCGGTGTCAGAGTCAAAGTTGTCTTGAGCTTCTGGAAGCTCGCCTCACACTCTTCTAACCACTTGAATGGGGCACCCTTTCTAGGTCAACCTGGTCAACGGGGCTGCTATGGATGAAAACCTCTCCACAAATTGACGGTAGTAACCCGCCAATCCCAAAAAAATACGGATCTATATAGCTGATGTGGGTCTAGGCCATATCTGAACTGCCTCAATCTTCTTAGGATCCACCTGAATACCTTCTGCTGATACAAAGTTACCCAAGAAAGCAACTGAACCCAACTAAAACTCGCATTTTGAGAACTTAGCATATAATTGGTTGTCTCTCAGAGTCTGAAGAACGATCCGAAAGTGCTGCTCATGCTCCTCTCGGATGTGAGAGTAGATCAAGATATCATTAATAAACACAATCACAAACGAATCCAAGTAGGTCTTGAACACTCGGTTCATCAAATCCATGAATGTTGCTGGGGTATTTGTCAGCCCAAATGACATCACTAGAAACTCATAATGCCCATACCGAATCCGAAAAGTTGTCTTAGGGATGTCAGATGCCCTAATCCTCAACTGATGGTAGCCAGATCTCAAATTAATCTTCGAAAATACCTTGGCACCCTAAAGCTGATCAAATAAATCATCAATCATCGGCAATGGATACTTGTTTCTTCTTCAAAAACAACACAGGTGCACCCCAAGGCGAGACACTAGGTCTAATGAAGCCCTTATCAAGCAAATCTTGTAACTGTTCTTTCAATTCTTTCAACTCTGGTGGAGCCATGCGGTATGGCAGAATGGAAATGGGCTGAGTGCCCGGAGCCAAATCAATACAGAAATCAATATCCCTGTCGGGCGGCATCCCCGACAGGTCCGCAGGAAACACCTATGGAAACTCACGAACAATCGGCACTGAATCCATGGAAGGAATCTCCGCACTAGAATCGCGGACATAAGCCAAATAAGCTAGATACCCCTTCTCGGCTATATGGCGAGCCTTCACATAAGAGATAGCCATGCTGGTAGAATGGCCAAGAGTCCCTCTCTGCTCTAATCGAGGCAACCTCTGCAAAGGCTAAGGTCACCATCTTGGCGTGACAATCTAATATAGTATGATAAGGTGACAACCAATCCATACCCAGTATGACATCAAAATCAACCATATCAAGAAGTAAAAGATCTACACGAGTCTCAAGACTCCCAATGGTAACCACACACAAACGATAAACACGATCTACAACAATAGCATCCCTCTCTGGCATGGACACAAACACAGGAGCACTCAAAGAATCACGGGGCACAACCAAATATGAAGAAAAATAGGATGACACATAGGAGTAAGTAGACCCCGGATCAAATAGAACTGAATCATCTCTACTGCAAACTGAAACATTACCTATGATAACAGCATAAGAAGACTCGGCCTCATGCTTGGCTGGGAAAGCATAACATCAAGGTTGGGCCCCACCACCCTGAACTACGTCCCTGGGACGACCTCTAGCTGGCTGATCTCCACCTCTAACGGCCTGACTTCTACCTCTGGCTGTCTGACCCCTGCCTCTAGCTGGCTGAGCAGGTGGTGTAGCAACTGGTGCCGGAACCATGGCACAAGAACTCTGATGTGTTGAGATGCCCATTGCCTGGGGGAAAAATCTAGCAATGTGCCTCGGATCACCACAAGTATAACATAACCTCGACTGCTGTGACTGCTGACCCTAAAACTGACCATGTCGACCTGAGTAACCACTATGATAACTCTGGAGTAGAGGTGCACTAATAGGAGCTGGTGGTGCACTATAAGCTAGCTGGTCGGAATAAGGCATATGAGGACCATGACCACCTGAGGCACTGTGGGATGTCTGAAGTGCTGAAATAGCCTGGGAAGATGGCCTCTACCAAAAGTACCCTTTCCTCTAGGTGAGGCACCACTGAACTCGCCGGAATAACGAGGTCTCTTGTCAGACCCTTGACCTCCCTGAGCAAGAACAATCTCAACTCGTCTGGCGACATTAGCAGCCACCTGAAAAGAAATCTCACTCCCAATCTCCTTAGCTATCTACAATCTGATAGGTTGAGCAAGTCCGTCAATAAACTTCCTCACCCTCTCTCTCTCTCTCTCGGTGGGAAGCAAAAGAATAGCATGACAGGCCAAATACTCAAAATGGGCCTCATACTGAGTAACAGTCATACTGCCCTGCTGGAGACGCTCAAACTGAGACGCTCCTCCCTCAATGTAATAGGCAGAAACTTCTCTATGAAGAGCTGAGAGAACTGGTCCCAAGTAAGAGCAAGCAACCCAGTCATCTGGAATGTAGCAAAATCGACCCCATTAGTCTCCATTATACCCATGTTCCGTAGAACCTCGTGATAGCTATCAAGATACTCCTGGGATCCTCTAAACTAGTACCACTGAAGTGATTAGGAAAGAGCTTGGTAAACCTGCCCAATCTCCACAAAGCCTCAGAAGACATAGCTGACCCATCACCGGTCTGCACCGCAACAACCGATTGAACTACTCCGACTGGCTGAGCTGCTGGAGCCTGATACTAGTGAGCTATCTGCTCCGGAGTGGGAGTAGTTGGAGTCTGGGCTCCTCCTCTAGCCTGAGAGACTGCTGGTGTCATGGGAAATGCGCCAGTCTGGGCCACACTCTCTATAAGGCCCACAAAATAGATTAAAGCGTCCTAAAGTACCGGGTGGTAATGAACCCCTCCGGAACCTGAGCTGGTCCGGCAGGAATAGTCTGGGTTGGAATCTCCTCATCAAGATCTATCGGAGGCTCCACTGTTGGGGTTGTTGCTCAGGCTCTAGGCCGAGCCCTGCCCCTACCTCGGCCTCTGGCACGGCCTCGGCCTCGACCTCTGGCACGGCCTCGGCCTCGACCTCTGCACCTCGTAGGAGCTGCCACTAGAGTCTCAGCTGGGGAAGCGGTACGTGTTCTCGCCATCTGCGAGAGAATAAGAGTAGAAGAGTTCAATCAGTATTGAGAAAAAAACATCGCATGACAGAGGAAAATAGAAGTGAAATTTGTTCCTAAACTTCATAGCCTCTGGAAGATAAGCACAAACGTCTCCGTACCTATCCTCCAGACTCTACTAAGCTTGCTCGTGAATTGCGGGACCTAGGCAACCTAATGCTCTGATACTAACTATCACGACTCGAAATTCCAACCGTCGGGACCGTGATGGTGCCTAACATTTTACTTGCTAGGCAAGCCAACGTTAGAGAATTTTTAAACATAATCCTTATTTCCATTCAGTAAATGACAGTGATTAGCTAAGATGAAACATAATAATTGCGGAATAATATAAAAATTATATTAATTACTACCACCCGGATCTGAAATCACAATTCACGAGCATTCTAGAATTCATTACAAGCAATAGTCTGGGGACTTCAAGGTCTGTGAACGCCGATATATCTACCTTGAGTCTCCAGATAGCGGGTCCAACAGCTAAAAATCTCGATCAACCCTAGCCGGTACCAAAATCTGCACAGAAAGTGCAGAGTGTAGTATCAGTACAACCGACCCCATGTACTGGTAAGTGTCGAGCCTAACCTCGATGAAGTAGTGACGAGGCTAAGGCAAGGCACCTACAAATCAACTTATACAATTTAACCGTGTATATACAAATAACAGTAATGAAGAGCTAGACAAGAATTATCGGGAGAGGGATACATGCTGGGGGAAAATACGAAATAAAGAGCTACAACATAATTAGAACTGGAACAACCAATATAATATGAATCAACAGGAGCACGAATACAGTAAAGAAAAAATGCACGGCATCACCCTTCGTGGTTTTACTCTCAATCTCACCATAAAATCAATAGAAACGGCACGACATCACCCTTAGTGCATTAACTCTCATATCATGGCACAACATCACCCTTCGTGCATTAACACTCACAATATGGCATGGCATCACCCTTCGTACATTAACACTCACAATATGGTACGACATCACCCTTCGTGCATTAACACTCTCCTTACTATAATGCAATGAACAATTAACAACATGGAGATAGAACAACATGTACAAAACTTACTTTAACATTTGGTTCCACAATATAAATCTCAACTTTGAAATAAATACTCAATTATTACCAGAAATCCGTAAACATAATAAGAACGATCAATTTAATAACACTAGTCTAAACACGTAACAATTAGACATAGGAAAGAGATAATATAAGAAAAACGGGAGAAAACAGGTAAACAGGTAAATTGTCGCGTTCGCGAAGAGCATTGGCTGACAAGCCTTCGCGTTCGCGAGACCTGGCTCGTATTCGCGATGGTTACACCCCCTGGCCTTTGCGTTCGAGAGACATCGTTTGCGTTCGCGAGACATCGTTCAAGTTCGCGATGAAGGAACGACCAACCCTCCCACAGGTCCCCAAGTGCTTCGCGTTCGCGATGAGCCGATCGTGTTCGCGAAGGGTAAATCCCCCATCACTTCGTGTTCGCGAAGAAGAAATTTTGGCCTCACCAGTTTACTCTTCGCGTTCGCGAGAGTACCTTCGTGAACGTGAAGAAGGACATGCCAGAACACCTGCTGCAGCAAAATACCACATTTTCTAAGTCCAAAATATCATGTGGCATATCTAAAATTCACCCGAGCCCTCGGGGCTCCAAACCAAACATGCACACAAGTCTAAAAATATCATACGTACTTGCCCGCACGATCAAATCGCCAAAATAACACCTAGAACTACGAATTTAGTACCAAATTAAATGAAATTCTTAAGAACACTTTAAAATTTCTATCTTCTCAACTAGACGTCCGAATCACGTCAAATCAACTCTGTTTCTCACCAAATTTCACAGACAAGTCTTAAATATTATAATGAACCTGTACCGGGATCCGAAACTAAAATACGGACCCGATACTAACAATGTCAAATATCAATCAATTCTTAAAAATAAATAATTTTTAAACTTTTAATTTTGCTCAAAGTTTCATAACTTGAGTTAGGGACCTCCGAATTCAATTTCAGGCATACACCTAGGTCCCATAATTCGATACGGACCTACCAGGACTATCGAAATACGGATTCGGGCCCGTTTATCAAAAATATTGACTAAAGTCAACTAAAATCAACTTTTAAGGCAAAAATTCTTATTTTCATCAATGTTCAATAAAAAAGCTTTTCGGAAACATGCCCGGACTGCGCACGCAAATCGAAGAGGATAAAATGAGATTTTTAAGTCTTAAGAGCACATAATCGAGTTCTAAAATATAAGATGACCTTTTGGGTCATCACACTCGGTTAGAGAGTGATTTTGCCCAATTTGGTTTTCTCAAGTCCAAATGGGTATTGAACAAAACGGTTGATAAATAGCTCAAGTCGGATTTTACTATCTTTAGGTTCAACCCTTTAATTGGGCTTATCAATCTCTCGATTGACCCAGTTTCTTGTTAGCCAAGTTTTTCTAGACTAAGTCTCTCTTTCTCTAGTAGAGACAAAGTCAAATAGGCATGAACTGATGTTTGCAACCATTAATTCTACAATTAAAAGCAAGAACATGGATAAATAATAAACACCCAACTATAAACAAGCAATAAATCAAACACCCATTAAGATTACACTTTAGGATTGGGTCATAGCCCTAGTGAAAATCTAGCTACTCATGCTTAAAATAGAAGAAGTAGAAGAAGAAATGATAATTAAACCCATATTGATAATTAAAATGATGAAATCGATGTTCAAAAAGCTCAAAATAGCAAAAACTACAAAAAGAGTAAAAGAAATCGTCTACTCTTCTATTTATATAGGACTTGACCTAAAATAGTGAAACTCTTCTATTTATACAGGGCTAGAATTATTGGACAAAAATGCCCTTTCGAAGGTTCTACGGCCGCACAATTCCATGTGCGGTCCGCACTTTGCTTAAACTTGACAGGATTGAAAATTTGCGACTGCATAATTCTGAATTACGACTGCACTGCTCTCTTTCTGCGGTCCGCATAATAATGTATGCAGCCGCACAATAATTGTGCGGTCCGCACTTTTGTTGGACTTGATATGCAGGTTCTCTGAACATTTGCTCTAACCCAGTTTCTGCGGTCGTACATATCATGTGCGGACCACACTTTGCACATTTCTCTTATGGGAATTTCTTCACAACCTACGGCCGCAGATGATATTCTGCGGTCCGCACTTCTCAGCTTTTGTGCATGTTTTTGTCCTTGAGTTCAGATTACTCCTTATTTAGTTAGATTTCATCTTGAGAGCTCATCTTCTAATATTCCTGCAATTAAGCACATTTCATCAGTTTTCGGGAACACAATTAAGTATTTTTGGACTAAAACGAAATCTAAAAGGCACTAATAAGTAGTCAAAATCCCCACTTATCAGACGCAACATACCTATCACAATTCCTATAACAAAAATCCGAGTCCAGTAACCATAAAGTCAACTCTCGGTCAAAATTCTAAATTTTCCAAACTCCTAATTTTTCAACTTTTGCCATTTCAAGCCAAAATCAACTACGGACCTCCAAATCAATATCCAGACATACTCCCAAATCCAAAATCACCATACGGAGCTATCTGAATCATCAAAACTCTATTCCGGAGTCATTTATATATAAGTCAATATCCGACTAACTTTTTCAACTCAAGTTTCCAACCTTGAGACTAAGTGTCCCAATTTATTCCGAAACATCTCCGGAGCCAAACGAACTACCCCAACAAATCACATAACAATAATTGAGCATAAAATAAGTAGTAAATAGGGGAACAGGGCTACAACATTTAAAACGACTGACCGGGTCGTTACACTAATAAAATTGGCTTATCTTTTGGAGGCCAACTCAACGGAATAACCCAAATAAAATTGGACTTCTAGTTTGAATTCATGTTTGGGACTTGAACAATTTAATCTTGATTTGGTCCAATATCTTTGTATTTTGGAAATAAGACCAAATTTTATAATGTCAAGATTCAATAAAATTTGAATGTTTATAGTCCCTTTCTTTGATAGATGATAGAGAAGAAATGAATTCATATTAAATATATAAATGTCATAAAAGTCAAGTATGAAGGAGTTGTCACTAGCGTGAAAATAGTGGTAGGAGATGCAACAAAGCTTTTCGTAATGATGGGTTCACATCAAGGCTCTGCATTAAGGCCCTATTTATTTATCCTAGTTATGAATGAGCTAACCAACAAAATACAAGATGAAGTCCCATGGTGCATGCTATTTGTTGATAATATTGTGCTAATTGACGAAACTAGCAAAGTGTCAATCAAAAACTTGAGCTATGGAGAAACACCTTAGAGAGTGATGGGTTTAAGCTAAGTTGAAGTAAGACTAAGTACATGCACTCAAGTTTAGTTAGCATGAGAAGAACAAATTTAAGGTGAGACTAGATAGAGTTTTCAATGTTAAAATGCAAACAATTTAAATATCTAGAATCGTTGTTTCAAGATAATGGAATGATAGATGAAAATGTTACCCACATGATTAAAACCGTATGATTGAAAAGGAGAAATACTACTGTGGTGTTATGTGATAGAAAATGTCAACTAAGGTGAAAAGTAAGTTCTACAGAATAGTTATAAGACCAACAATGTCATATGTTAGTGAATGTTGGGTTGCTAAAGTTTAACTTATCTACAAGAAGTGCATAAATGTAAATTTTTAGATGCATATGTGCTCACACAAGATTAGATAAGATTAAAAATGATCATATTCTCCAAAAGGTACAATTAACATACACTGATGATAAAATGAGAGAATGTCGCTTGAGACAGTTTGGTCATGTCTTGTGTCAGCCTACATATGTACCAATCCATAGTTGTAAAACAATGGTGAGGAAAAGTATTAAAAGGGGATGAGTTAGACCTAAAATCGCATGGAAGAAAGTCGTCTCAAAAGACCTACAATTTCTTGGAACCAATGCAGACTTAGCAAAAGATAGGGACAATGGAAGAAAAAGATTCATATATATATATATATATATATATATATATATATATATATATATATATATATATATATATATATATATATATGTGTGTGTGTGTGTGTGTGTGTGTGTGTGTGTGTGTGTGTGTGTGTGTGTGTGTGTGTGTTACTTGGTGAAGTTTGCACTTTTATTTTATTTTGGTAATGAGAATGATATGAATTAAGCTTAATAAAAGGGATGAGGATTCATATCATCGACCCCAATTTATTTGGGACTAAAGTATAGTTGTTGACTTGTTAATTATTGTCCCTTATCGTATTAACGGTTTATTAAATATTCTTATTTTTTTATTTTATGTACAACCGATTGAACTTTTAGAACTCAATTTAATTTCTTTTTGAGCAAACTGAAAATCTCATGATAAACATTAAACCACAATCTAATATATTGTGAGTAAGTCAAAAAAATTTCGAGCAAATATTAGATCAGAGTCTAACATAATCTGAAAAGGTATAATCTCCCAAATGATTATATTAGCACAACTTTCTAAATAGGAATTTGTTTAAACCGTGGCCTAAAAAAGTAACATTTGCGTAAATTAACCATTTTATGTTGATAAGAATCGTATCAGGTCTTTAATAATATTTCCTGCCCTTGCCTGTGGTCACCACCTCTAGTGACCATCCTCCTCCACCACCCACCACGGCGTGGTTGCTACCAAAACTTTTCCACAACCTCCACACAAAAATATTCACAACAAAAAGGTACTCTTTTGAACACCTAATAAATTTGATATGCTTCAATTTGGGTCTTGGCCACCACTCTTTGGAAGGTGATCAAGCGCTCCTCTCTCTTCTGGAAACTAGAGGTCGCTACCACCAAATCAAAGGCTTTAGTAAAATCCATTAGTGAAGTTCCTCCTCAATTTCTAACCTCGAAATCGGAACCGCCATGCATCTCGTCATATATCCCCGACAGTTGTCTCGATGTGGCCAGTGAAATTCCCTCATATAAATATCTTCTCTGGAAGCAGAATACCATGCACAACCTCGTCCAAACCCTCCTAGAAGCATCTTTTAACCTTCTCATCCAAACTCGTTTGAGGTGTGTAGTGGCTAATAACGTTTCAAGTAAGCCCTCCAACAACTAACTTAATAGCCAACAACCTATCATTCACCCGTCTAACCTCCACCACTAACTCCCCAAGTTTTCTGTCCACCAAAATACCTACTTCATTTTTACCCTTCACGTAGTGCCGACTCCAAGCATAAGCCACTAAGGTAAGTGCTTTAGGCCCCCAAATTTGGAGGCCCTATTTTTCAATAATTACTAATAGTAGGGACTATGTTTATAGGAGTTTTTTTATTAAAAAATAAATAAATTTTGATTAAAAAGGAAAGACAGATGGTGGGTATATAAATGATGTGAATTATGAGGTAAATTAGGTAATAAAATCAACACATTTACCTTAGTGTGTAAATGCACACTTTATTTTGGATTATATTTGACTTACTCAATAGGATATATAACCCAAATTCTGCTTCTCTATTTAGTTTTTTCTCAAAAAATAAAGTTTACTTTACTCATTTTCCCCATTCTTCAAATAACATTATTATTTTGTAAAAATTGAAAGCTTGAGGTGTGTCAGACAATGTATTATATATTCTTTTTTGTTCACTCCGAAAGCGCAATAAGCAAATTGAAGCAGTGAATTATCAACATCTAGAACATGTTCTATTGTTTTAGCTTTTATTATATTTGTTTAAATCTTGAATATTCCTTAAAACATAATACTCATTCAGGTATTAATGGCCTACACTTATTTTTTTAAATTAAAAGTGCTAAGAAAATTAATTGTAATGGAATATGATACTTTAATTGATATAATTAACCAGATAAAAGACTAAATTCTTTTTCAAATACCTATATTACTTATAGAATAATGTTAATAGTTCCTTAGATGAAAGACGTTTTCAAAATTTAAATTGATAAAATATTATTTAAATCAACAATGTCTCAAAATATTAAACAAACTGACTAATAATTATTGATTTTGCAACTCAATATGTTAGAAAAATAATTTTCAAATAAAGCAATCTATGAAGTATTTTTATTAAAAAAAAATTAAGGCCTCCTTTTAAAGTTTCGCTTTAGGCCACCGAATATGTTGTGCCGCCACTGCCTTCACGCTTCCTAAGTACCATAATTTAAACCCGTCCGCTTTTCGTGCCTTAGTCCGCACCCACATAGTCTTCTGGACACAAGCTATATTGACCTTCCTCTTTTGGAGAAACTTCACCAACTCTATAGATTTCTCCGTCAACGTCCCAATGTTCTAAGATCCAATTCTCAGCCTAGAGACTCCCTTGATTCTCCCTTTACCACCCACATCCCTTGCCTCGCCCCTGCCCCCACCCACCCCTCCCCCGGGACATGCTTATGATATAGTTAATAAATATTGATGGTGGGTTAAGTAGTCCATAGAGAGTTTTTTGTTTTTTGGAAAAGAAAAGAACATTGTGTGATATGAATAAAGGAATAAATTGAGTTTTTCTTTCTTTCATTCTTCCTTCTTATTTCAGAAAATATATTTGTTTTAGCTTGCTAATAAGTGTCTAATGTCCGTTTAGGGGATCCGATTAATATTTGGATTCGCATCGCGCTAAAGGCATGTTAAAGAGAAACGCTCCCTACTATTTTTTTTTTCATTCTTAGAATTCAAATCTAAAAAACTTATTTCATCCACAAGCTTAACTTCAAAGTTTTGACAGAATTGCGTTAGTGATAGCTATCTGCTAACAATGAAAAACTATTACTTCATCTTAACCATATATTTTCTTTGTGCTACAACATTTTAATCATATACTCTAACAACAACAATTAATTAATTGATAAGATGGTATTAATATCTTTTTAGTAAAATTCAATAAGACGTGCACAATTTAACAAGACATGAATCATATGGCATCTATTCTCCATTTTTTGACTTTCAAAATAAAAAAGGGAAAGCAAATTCTAGAGGCAACATTTCTAGCAAAAATGAACCTTTTAGATCACGATCTAAAGAATTTTTTAAAGTAAATTAAAAAACTCATGAGAAAATGTTAAATCATAATCTAAAATAAACTATTGCAAACGTTGGACCATAATCTAACATTTTGTAAGCAAGTTTAAATTATAGAATCAAACATTAGACCTTAATCGAACATGCCCATGAGGAATAATTTTTCAAAAGCTATATTTAGCTAAACTTTTAAAACAATAAGGATAAAATCTAAAATAGTGGAACTAAAAATCAAATCGTAGATGCCGCATTCTTAGCAAAAATGGAAGTTAGTCGACGCCAAAATATTCACAAGAAAAAGGTACTACTTTGAACAACTATATATATCTATCTTCCTATCTATCTACTTTTTAATCTTATAAATTTGATATAAAATATACTATAGGATTGCAAAATTCAGAAGAGATAAAAGGCTCAATTTTAGATTAGGCTTTTTGATTTTTAGTTATACTGAAGTGGGTTAATTAATTAGCTGAATGATAAGAAAAATATATTTGTAAATATTATTTTTTTGATGTGTGTATGCGTATATATAGGAAATTCTGAATCCCCTGAAATTCTTGTGTGATTACATTTTTATATTTTGAGCCCTTTAATAAAAATGCTGGCTCGGCCATTGGTTCCTTCCCTTTATGTTTCGCATTAACAAAAGAATTATAGCGGGTTTATGCAAGGAAAAAAAGCAATTAAAATTACAAATCTCACTTTAAGTATCTAATATCTTATTGATGATATTGCAGCAGCCTAATAAGAAGATGAAAATATCAATACTACACATGAGGAAAAGTTGTAGTAGTACAGAGGAGGAGGACAAAGGGAATGCAAATAGCGAGTTTGATAAGCTATTTGCTGATGTTATAACCTCTATTTTTCTAAGATGCCCCCTGAAGTCATTATCCATGTTAAGGTGCACATCCAAGTCGTGGAATGATTTTATTACTAGTCCTTCTTTCCTTCATTCTTACCTGAGACAATCAATGGAAAATGCCCCCCAACTTCTTTTTGTGGAACCCAAGTGTTTGCCACGATCAAAAAGTTCCAGGATGCGATTTGTTTCAGTTGACATGGAAGGAAGCAAAGAGGAGTTATACACCGTCACTGTCCCTGATAGCCAACTCGCTTGTAGCGAATGGCGTGTATGTGCTGGTTTGGTTTGCCTTTCAACAGATTGTCGTATTTATTTGTGCAATCCTGCCTTGCAACAATTGTGTGAATTGCCAGACTGTTCACCTTCTGCTACCCCTGGATATTACCATTTTGGGATTGGATATCTTCACTCAAGGAAGGAATACAAAGTGATGCATTTTTTCTATAGGGGTCCCCAGTGTCTTCCTGGGGACGTTCAGCTTGCACAGCTAAAATGTGAGGTTTTTACCCTAAATATGGTTGGTGGCATTTCTTTAAATAGATGGAAAGAAATTGAAGACAGGCCTCCTCATCATCCGTGCTTGCCAGGGCTGTTAGTAAATGAATGTATGTATTGGTCGACCATAACTTTTCGTCCTTTCCGTCGTCCTAAGCGAATTGTTTCATTTGACTTTGAAAATGAAAAATTCCTATCTATATCTTACCCATCATCTTTTGAGGGTATTTTAGGCCTGAGTCTAATGGATATGAAAGGGATGCTTTGCATGCCAGACGCACGCCGCTTTCGCAGGAGTTCAATTCTAGACCTGTGGATACTCAAGGATAAAATAAGTTGCAGTTGGGTAAAGGAGTATAGCATCGATTTGGTCAGCTTTGGGTCTGCGAATATTAAGTCTTTCTTCATGACATGGAATGAAGAGATTATATTCACACATTTGCATGAAGTCGTGATCTTCTATGACTTGAAAAGAAAATGCTTTAGAGGAGTGAATAAACTTGGGTTACATCCTTATGAAATTTACTCGAAAAGCTTGTTTTCTTTAGGAAGCATATAGGTCCTTCCCTCTTAGTATTTATCCCTTGTTTTCATACTATTTAACCTAAAAAGAAAATGCTTCAGAGGAGTGAAAAGACTTGGGTTAAATTGTTTTTAAGGATTTACTCGAAAAGCTTGTTTCTTTAGGAAGCATATAGGTCCTTCCCTCTTAAGTATTTATTCCCTTTATGTTATAGGATAAAGGATTCATGTTCCTAATGTTAGGAGATATTACTCACGTATCTCATTGCATATGATGTATCCTTGCTGAGCATTGTAAGAGGAACTAATGTTATCTTTAATGATTGAAAAGTGAAATGATACTTATAACTCTTCAACAACACTTATTTGCAATTTATTGTGTCTGAGCTTATCAGATGAATATTTGTGGATTCAGTTCCATGGTGCAAACTCCTTTCCCTATTCGAGGTACGTCTCTCTTTGTTCTTCTGCTATTGATTTTTCCTTTTGGGGTTTGTCAGTTTATGCCTAAATCTTTTCTCTTCTCCACAGGAACTTTGTAATCACATCAAAAAGGTTGAATCTTTGTTTTACACTCAAACAAGAAAAGAAAAATGATGTTAAGGAGTTCATCAACACCACTTCTTAGATCTTTACTCTCAGAGAGTCCAAGCAATCACCACCACCATCAGCACTCTGATTTAACCCCTAATCACACACCCAATTCCATTTACCATAGTTACACCAAACTCTCATGTAACCATGGTGGATATCAGAATTACACCAAGAGTTTATACCCTCCCAACTCTTCCATCTCTCCTTCAGTTTCTGAGCTCAGTAATGGCAGACAATTATCATCTAATGGTTTTAGAAGAGCTCAATCTGAAGGGAACTTGGAAGAATTAGCAAAAGCCTCAACTGAAGAAGTTGATGATTTTAGCCTCTCAAAACCACCCAAGATGCTTGCACGTAAACCCCACAAAGCATTCTTGGAAACCATTCCATCTTTCAACATTCACAATTCAAGGGTGCTTCATTCGGACGACGACAGCGATGATGAAGATGATGACTTTGATTACATTAGTAGGCAGTCCAGTTTGGGAACTAATGATATAAAAGAGGAAATGAGTTATGTGAGTCAAAATTCAAAGTTAGAAATTGTTGAAGGCAGAGGAGAAATGTACCTAGCAAGAGGAATTGGGGTTGCTGATATTGGTTGTTTTGATGATGGTGGCCTCTATGGAGGCTGGGGCACCGGAGGAGGAGGTGGTTATCGGCCAGTAGCCTTCGATAGGGAAGGTGGTGGCGACAGCCAGGGGCTTCACATAGAAGAGCAGTACAAGAGGATGTTGGAAGAGAATCCTGGCAATTCCCTATTCTTGAGAAATTATGCCAACTTTTTATACCAGGTGAGTCTTTATCCTTCCTCAAGCTACTCTTGTTTAGCATCTTTACAGGCATCTGAATCCACAATAGCTAACTTTGCTCTTGCTAATGTTGGGGCAGACAAAGAAAGATCTTAAAGGGGCAGAGGAATACTACTCAAGAGCTATTTTAGCAGATCCAAGTGATGGTGAAATTCTTTCACATTACGCTAAACTAATATGGGAGCTTCACCGCGATGAAGATAGAGCCACGAGCTATTTTGAAAGAGCAGTTCAAGCTGCCTCTAGTGACAGGTTCGCTTCTCATACACTACTGAGAATAAACTGTATTATAGAAATACAATTCAAGAACGTTGTTATTTATTTCAAGAACTGACCTCTTCATCTTTGATGTGTTGACAGCCACATACATGAAGCTTATGCTAATTTCCTCTGGGAGATGGAAGATGAAGAAGATGAGAATGATGATATACAAGCGCCACCAATGCTGCATACCGTAGCTACAGCCTCTATAATTGCTTGACTTGAAAGAAAATCATTGTTCATTCAAATATTTAACAGCAGTATTAGCTGAAGCAATTAGGAAGAACCTGTAATTTAGCCTCTAAGGTAGTAATAAAACTGATGCACAGGACTTCTGTATTTCTTCTGCTGTCGTGGTTGACTGACTAACCCTGTGAATGGTGAAACAGAAGCACTCTTCAAACTCCAATTGTGCTAAGCGATTATATTGACAATTTCCTCGCCACTTTCATTGCTTGCAAAGCTTACATGTTTAATACCATATTACAATCAGGAGAATTGGGGGGCATGGATTACGAGGAAGCCGCTTGATATCACCACCATACCATTTAGCTTTGCTCAACACATTCTGAAAAGCTTGCATTGAACAATCAAAATAACAGTATTTCATCTTGGATTGTAGTACCATATTGTAAGAAGAAATTAGCGTTAACTGTGACTATAGGAGAAAGAGCAAAAATTTATTCTGGATGCATTCGGTGCCCAATAAAAAAACACTGAGATTTATCTAATTCCTTCCATGAGAAGACCATACCATCAGAAAGAAAGAACACTGAGCCACATTCCTTATCATCCCCTGCCAAAATTTAGTTTTTCAGGTTGGTAAGTCATACTCTTATATTATGATGTGCCACGAAAACCATTGCCTTGATTGCTTCCCCTCTGAAAATTTCAATCCTGGAACATCCTCCTTTACCTCTTTGCCTTCCTGATCAAGGCAGTTGTGGAAGAATATGTTAAACAGAGGGTCAAAACATGCATGCAAAAAGCAGCAGATAGTGCAGTTACTAAAATATTCTTTGATGGTGCTCTGCTCGTAATCATTGAAATCTTCTCTTCTTTTTCTTTGATAAGGTTGAATTCTTCATAAATCCAGCAAACACATGTTGAAGAGTGAAAAAAAGTAATAAAATTACAATTTGCACCCACCAAAGGTATATCACTGCCCAACATAAGTAGAGTAGTACTAAAGTAACTCACAAACCACATTTTATCAAGAGCCTGACTTTTTTTTAGCCTTAATAGGAAATAATACTTCTAAGGACTACAATCTTAAAACAAATAAGGTGGCAACCTGCTGGATTAAACTTAATATTGACGGGGCTTCGAAGGCAGAGAGGGTTTGAGTGGTGTATTCAGAAACAGTAATGGTAGCTGGCTTTTGGGATAATCCAAATCTATCTCCTACATAACAAATAACCATAAGAAAAAAGAACATAACAAATACACATGCAGAATTAAGAGCTCTAAGAGAAGGTCAAAAGAAGGTAATACTTGTTATACTAATCTGATTGATGACTGCAGGTTCCTACTATCTAGGCTAGGAGTATTTCTGGTATGACATATTTTCAAAGAAGCAAACAAGGTAGCAGACTGGGTTCTATTTCTGCATGTTTATTGTTCTAATTTCTTGATGCATGTCAGTCTTCATTTACTGTTCTTGATGAAATGCCAAGCCGAGGGGATGCTTTCAACACCTTGTGAAACATTCTCCATTGCCTTCAGTTTTCCTACTCAAAGGTATTCTGTTGTCTTCGACTGAAAATCTGCATACACTTTGATATGATAAGCAGCTAAAAATCCTCGGATTTGATAATCCTTTTGTATACTATATCTAACATGTCAGGGCCTGCGCTGTTATTGGCGTTTGTGTGTACTCAGAAATGGCCACACAAACTGCTATTCTTAGAAACATGTTCATCTTTGCTACTAATGCTTCTTACGATTTTACCACCCACGGTCTAAAGATATATGTCAAATCCTTCAGTAAAATGCATATAATTCCTACTATTTAGAAGCGGGAATAAGGTCGTCCTGCTTCCCGGGATAAAATTATAAAATGTTTTGCTAGGTTTTGTTATATCTTCGATATGAGTCAGAGATATCCCTTAAGGATATGGCGCATGTACTATGCAAGTATTACTTTTATGTTCTTCACACAAACTCAACGCTTCTGTGCTTTTTTCGAGTCCTCACTCTTTTCCTCTGCTACCGATCCAAATTCTGATGGCAACAAATAATTAGTTTGCCGCCTGCGCACAATGGCCGATAAATTTTTTGGTCCTTACCTTTCTGCAATTTTGAAGGACTACCTCCCCATTTCTCCATATATGATTTTGTAGTTGGGCTGCTACAGTTATCGGGTAAGTTTATTCTCCCCTTATTCTTTTTTGCCTTTAGTTTTTCCAATTTGTTCTGCACATACATGGGCTTCTCCTGCGCAAGTAGTTAGTTTTCTTTCTCGTTCTTCATGCCCATCAATAGATTATTTTGAGAGTTCAATTACGAAAGCAAGATTCTGCAGCTTGAAAATTTTGATGAATTAGATATTTTGTGGTATATATTGCTTTTGCTCCTAAGAAATTGGTTTAGGAAGGGATTAATGATGTTTATGTTCTACTGATCTTATAAACTTAATTTGGTACTTTGGGATGTTTATTTTAGCTTTTCCAGACATGGTACATTTCGACTCTTATCAAACATTGGCTGAGAACCATAAGCTCATCTTAAATCCCAAAGGAAGGCAAATATAGTAGGTGTTCTTTTTCTTGGTGGACAGAGTTATCCGGTATCTATGCGCAGGTGGGAGGGAACAAGTATCATGTGGAATTAATTGGATTGTGGGCAAGTTGGTCCGAACACTATGGTTATCACAAAAAGAAAGCCTCAATCCACTCGACTCACTTATGCTTGATCAAATATTTGCTCTCAAACTAGGGACATTATGAGATTTAAACAACAAGAAATATTGGCATGATGAGATGTTTTGGTTGACTGGTTATGGGAAGTCACTCTCACTGTTGGGGGCATTGGTAAAAATAAAATATTTTCTTATTTATTGATCTTGCAATGTTGCAAATTTATCAGCAATCTCACTAATTAGTTCTCTTTGCTCATTTCTACTCCCCTTTGTGGTATAGAAAACTAAGTCTAAATTTGTTACAGCAGTATAACAAATCAGTCTAACTCAAAATAGAACCAATAAGGAGAAGTTCATGCCTATTAAAGAAGATTCTCATTACGCGTTAATTGAAATACTTACACATATGAATTGTATGTTTCTCTTAATTATTTTTATTCGAGCTTCTTTGCTGTTTGCCTTTGGGCATACTTTTCTTACATGGTTTCTTTGTTCCTCTGTGTTAACTATGTATCCTTTTTGGAAACTACCAAATTTTTTTTAGAAGGTAAACTACCAAAAGATATTTGGAAATAAAAACGTAAAAAGTTATTATTATTTTAAGGAATCATGATATAAGAAGATTGGTTTCTCCTTAAAATAAAAGGTCAAGCTTGTTATAAAAATCATAGTGTGACATTTAACTAATATATTTCTCCTGGATGAAATATCATGAGAGAGTAAAGGAAGATTCTTTAATGTGATCTTTTTATTTTTTGAGATAAGACATATTATCAGAAACTTAAACATCTTTGTATACTGGAGCTTGACGTAAGATTCCTAGAATATGAAGTTAAATGATTAATCTTGAAAATAGTGTGTATTGGGACAGCTCAAAGCCTAATAGTTCGTCCTAAGTCATATATAATCAAGTTGGATACCTACTTAAGAAAAATCTTGAATTGAAGCAACTCATGCTTTGAAGGTACCAAGAAGAGCATACGGTTGTATAACTTTGTCTCAAATTTAATTGCGCCATTGTTGTCGTTTTCCAACTTTTCTTATCAATGAGAGGCCTTTTAGTTTCCTGTTACCTTTTTAGCAGAAATAGATACTTGCATTCCTCTTAATTGATTAACTCTAAGGTTACTTGATTGTCTAGGTTGCTTAATTAATTGATCAACTGACTTGTGCTTGCTTGGGGGTGTCAGTTATTGCCAATACAATGAGCTTTTCAATATATTTTTCTCTTTTGAGTGGATTTCTTATGGTGACTTGTACATGCACTTACACATACCTGTTCAAAACTGGAATATCCACTTCAAGTGGCTTAGATGTTAATTGGCTTCATATATTCATCTTTCGTTAAAAGATTATAGGGGCCGGAGCCTCTGAAATTGTGAGGTTGCCTTCATTGATGGGGAATTCCTAAAATCTAGCAGTAACATATCTTTTCAATGTGTATTTATCTAAATATATCTTTTTTTGTTGACCAATTTCTATTTAAACTAAGAGAGAATAAGCAGGAATTCATTTGTGCCCCTTGCTTGTCCACTTCGGGGTAATTTGAATTTTCATCCTTTTGATCTTTAAATTATTTTTCCTGCATTTCTAGATGTACCCTTTACTTTAAATGGATGAACCCTTTTGCATCATAGGTACTACATTGACTTTCTTCTCAATTTCTGATGTTCTTGTTGTTTCTATTTTTCACTCTGTTGATGTTACTGTTTATAACTGTGCTTCAATGATTATTAGGATCTACTCATTATTCCATCCAAAAAAAAAACAAATAAATTGCTCCAAATTCCAATCAGACATCACAAGTGCAAACTATGACCCATTTTACCTCATCTTCGTGAAACCTTATGTGATAACAAAATAACTTGCCGATATTTATACCTTAGAGACTTTGGAAGTCATCATCTTCAGTACACGCTTGTCGTAAGGTATCTGAAACTATCCATTTTTGTTTCTAGCCTGATTGTTCTGCGCTTCTAACTGCATATATGTGTGTACATTTGTGTGAATGATGGAAGTATTCATGTTGTATTGCTCGGCTCTTCTTCGTTGAGTCTAAGAACCACTCTAAGACTATCCTCTCTGTAATGTCAGTTTGTTTCATGTTACGTATAGAATTAATTCTCCTTGATTTTTGTTTACTTTTTCCTTTGTAAAAATGGTGTAGGGAAACAGTTTGTTGTTTAGCTCAAAATGGAAGTGAAAATAAATCCAATGTTGGTGATATTCAATATACTGCTTGTCTAGCCCATGATTATCATTAGCATCTTAATGTCGATGATAAAAACAAGCCTCCTTGCATTTTTTTCATCACGATTTCTCTTGGATCTTATCTAAATATTTTATTTTGCTGGATAGGCTTCGAAGTATGAAACTTGTTATTTTTCGGTTCATTTAGATGGGACGCTAGGTTGCCCTAGGCTTGTTTGTCAAGTTTCTTTTTATTTTGCATCAGATCCTCCGGTAAATAAAGTTCTATAGCTCGAATTGCATATTTGAATGTTCTTCAGAAGTAGCATGCTTTATGTGGGTGGCAACGTATGAAGCTTCTCACTCAAAACAATCTGCGGAAGAAAGGAATGTTAATAGCTTGTTTGGCCAAACTTCTCCTATTCTAGAAGCAGTTATTTTTCAAAAAATATATTTTTTTTTTCAAAGTTGAAGTGTTTGGCCAAGCTTTTATAAAATAAAAATAGCTTCTATCTAAAAGTATTTTTTGAAAAATACTTTTGAGAAAAATACACTTAGAATTGGTTTTTTAAAGCTTGGTCAGACACTAATTGCTACTCAGAAGTGCTTTTCAAATTAATTAGCCAAATACAAACTGCTTATCCATCAAAAGTACTTTTGAAAAAAAATATTTTTGAAAAAAATATATATTTTTCAAAATAAGCCGATTTTTGCAATTTGGTCAAACTAACTAATGTCCAACAAATGCTTCTTGTGTCGGGGCAGGAAGAGAAAACAACAACCGTATATATTTTTGCATCATCTCCGTCTAACAACTTAAGCAATTGTTCTTCAGTATACTGAATAAGCCATGGACTGTTAGTGTGGTCGAGCAGTGGCTACCATTAAAAAACAAGAAATTGTGGAGCAGAGTCCTAGCATGTATATATTAGATTCCATGAAAAGACAAATTTCGAGGTTGTTTTGAGGGCAAAACAAGCTCGTATTGATGTTGAAATATATGTTTAGATTATTGAGTGTTTGGCGTAATGAGTGGGATATCTGTATATAAAAAAAGATAGACTTTATCCGTACTCCTTGAGCAATTTTATACCGAGGAAATCATTACTAAAAAGATCAACAACTTTAATAAGGAACAAAGCTCCTACCTATGTTCCATTTTACTTGTTCAGTATGGACTTTGCATTTTTTTTCGGAAATAATAAATAAAGAATATATTTTCATTGATAAGGGTAACGAGGAAAAAAATTTCTCTTGATTTGCTTAAGTGAATAAGTAAAATAGAAAATTTATTTTATTATAACGGACAAGTAAAATGGTACTGAAGGTGTTCATGATAAACAAGACATTGTTTTTAAAAGGGTGTGAATAAGGTGAATATAACTAGAAATATTCTTTTGTAAATAAATCACCTTCGTGATAAACAAGACAATGTTTTTTAAATGGTGCGAATGAGGTGAATGTGACTAGAAATATTACTTTTGTAAATAAATTTAGCACGTAGTATTTTTTTTATCTGGGGTTGGGCCCGAGCTCAGTACGGGTCGCCCTTACAATGCCGGCTTTTGCGTGAGAGAAATTTAAAAATATATAGATTTATAAGTGGTCATTGAAAAATAACCACAATTTCAAAAGTAATAGAATTTTATCCACTTTTCATGTAAAGATAAATCTGAACGAAAAAATTGTTCTTATATTGCGTATAGAATAATAATACTAGTTCCTGTAACATCTGCCTCTGCCCGCCCTCGACCACAAACTAGAAACTTGAAATAAGTTTTTTTAAATTAAAATTAATAAAATCTTACTTAAAATCAACCATGGCGTAAGAAAAGATTGAATAGATTAGCCATATTATTGATTGAAAAAGAATTATTAAAAGAAATTTATAATAAAATGATTGTTCATAATTCTGCATCTCAAATAGCTAAAACATTAATTACTAGATTTTAGGCCTCCAATAGTGTTGAGCCACCCCTGCGCCCTCCAACTAGTATGTAAATGAAGGCGAAAGTTAGACAATAGTCGTTCAAATAAATTTTAGAATTTAGATATCTCTTGATACGTAAAATGAAGATCTAGCTCTTAATTAAGGGGTGAACTCTTTGAGATATGAATCAGAGGAATAAATGGAGTTGGAGAAATCGTAAGATATTCAATTTCGACTCTAAACACTAGCACTGGTCTTATGGTCGCCAGTTGCCATAGTCATATGCTCCAATATTTTGTGTGTATGTTTTTTATTGTATGTCTTGGATTGAGCTTTAATTACAATCTTACCCTTCTAAAAAAGGTAACTAGTCAAGTGGTGAGGAATTTCACTAATATATTGGAATAAAATTAGAGCAAAATATTTACTTTAATGTAATCATTATCAATAGCTCAAATAAACGAGGTGTGAGAGGAAGAGATGTTATTGACGATTCACTACTTAATTTGGATCTAAAAATCATGGAAGACGGAACTGAAATATGCACTTGCAATTAAATCACATGGCATAAAGATTCGAAAGCTAGGACATGTGTTTACTGGTTCGGTCCAAACTTTGTATTTACTGGTTCGGTCTGAATTTCGTCTTAAATTATTAATTTAGAACTCAATAACTTAAAAGCACCAAGAACTCGAACCATAAACTTTAAATTATGACTTAACCTCTACAAACAAGGTATTAATTACATACATAGAATTATATTGAACATGTTTAGGAAATAGACCAAGGTAAATTTTAATTCAAAGTAACTTTTTTTGTTGTCCATGGCTTTATGTCTTAGATTACAAAAAAAGCACAAACAAATTCACTAATTTGAAACTAATTTAATACAATTCTACATTGGTGAATGTTTTTTTCCCGCTTATACTCACTTAATTGATAGCTTAAACTAGGCTCCACTTTAGAAATATATATTTTTGGTCTTAATCAAAATAGATTAAGGGTGCGTCGGAATGGTCGATAGCTGCTTAGCATCATCCGAGAGCTTAATCTCCTTACTCCTACTACTTTTTTCAAAGAAAAAAAAAAGAAGAGTAAGAGCTCGTTTGGATTAACTGATTTGAAGTAGCTGATAAGCATTAGGTGCTGAAAAGTACTTTTAAGTGTTGGAGTTGATTTAATAAATAAGCAGTTACGTGTTTGGATACAAGTGCTAGAATTGATAATAAGTTGCTGAAGTGTTTGATAAAAAAGTGCTGATAAGCTCTTTTTCTGTTAAAATGAATTAAATAACATTAGAACTGTTTATACTTATAAGAGTGTAATTTCTTCAAAATTTTAGATTCGAGATCGATTCAAATACAAAATATTCTATTTGTCATTTTATTTTAAATATAACTGTGATTAGATAAGATAATTTTTATAATAAGCATAGTTTAATGAACATAGTTTGAACTGAAAAAACGTTTAAATATGTAGGCTAGCGTTCCTATAATCTTGCAATAAGATTTGTAATTCAAAATATAGTCTTCAATTTTAGTAGTTAATATTTGTTATCAGAACAATACTGTAACAAGATAATTGAAGACCTAATGCATAACTTTATGGGATTCATTATAGAGGATACTAGTGTTTACATAAATACAATTATGCAAAGAAATAAAAAAAATTGCTTACATCAAATATTAGTGAGAAGAGCAGACTTGAAGAGGCAGAGGTTTAGGTTTGAATCAATACGTGAGGAAATAGTTTTGCGGTGAAGAAATAGATTTGACGTAGGGATACATGAGTTTTGTTTTAAAAAGAAATATTTTAGGGATAAAATAGTAAAAATCTTGATTAAATCTAAAGTGCTTATAAGCTAAAAAATCATAAGTTATGGATGACCAACTTATGGCTTTTGGCTTAATTTTGACTTATAAACATTTGACGCACTTTTAACTTTGTCAAATGCGTAGATAAGCCGAAAAGAGTTTAAAATGCAACAAATATCTTTTTTTAAAATCAGACATTTACGAGAAAACTAAAAACACAATCTGACATATATTTCAATAGTAGTTTTCTCAAATTAAATCCATAATCCAAAATATATTTTTTCCAAAACTTATTTCTAATTATTTTAGAAATTGTAATTTTCCTAACACTGACCCGGTTGTGTCTTTTTAGGGACCCTCTCTCTCCGACCCGTACCCGTTTCTATACCCAAAAGCCCTTTGCTTTAAACAAAGTTAGGGTTTATCTCTCTCTCTCTCTCTCTCTCTCTTCATCCCCAGTTTTTTCGTCGTCAGTAGCCATGGTTAGTTATCTAAGCCATACAATGAATTCAACTACTAAATCAATTTTAACTATTTTACAAATTTCTACAATTTCCTTTACACATATTATTATAAACTGATGTTTTATTTTTTATTTTTGTGATGTGAAAATTATCAAAAAAAAAACAGCCGCAGGGAGATTATATAGAGTTACACAGGAAGAGATTTGGTCGTCGCCATGATCACGAGGAGCGTAAACGTAAGAGGGAGGCTCGTGAAGTTAAGGAGCGCTCCCAAAAAGCCCAAAAGGTCCCTCTTTTTTATCCTAATTATATTTCAACCCCCCTCCCCTTTTTGTATGAAACTTTTTTGCTTAATTTTGTTTGTTTTGAAAAACAGACGTTGGGTATTAAGGGTAAAATGCTTGCTAAGAAGCGGTATGCTGAAAAGGCCCAAATGAAGAAAACGTAAGTTCTTCTTAATTGTGTAATTACCATTTTACCATTTATTGTGATTGTGTGAACAATACAAAAAAAAATTAAGTTTATTGTGTTGTGTTAAAAAATCATTTTTTATTTATTTATTGTGATTGTGTTAAAAATTCAAAAAACAAATTGATCTTTATTGTGATTGCGAGCATCATTATTTTTATAACTAAAAACCACATAGTTGCCTAAAGAGAGGTGAATGAAATGGTGAAAATGGAGCAGAATGAATATAGGTTTGTAGAGCCGGCCTTGGTCTAGTTTGGGGTTGAGGTTTAGTTATTGTTGTATCCACATGATTGTCTGATATACTAAAATTTATTGTTCGAATATGAATAGCGAACAACACTTTTTTTGAACTAATATGCACACATTTTACACGAGTTTGAATTACATGATCAGTGAGGATTGATATAACCGACCCAACTTGTTTCGGACTGAGACGTAATTGTACTATGCCTGCGTTTCTCCAACATGATCAGTAAGGATTGATATAACCGACCCAACTTGTTTCGGACTGAGACGTAATTGTACTATGCCTGCGTTTCTCCAACATGCTAAATTGACTATTCAACAATATTCTATTTAAATAATCAGAATTAGTTTCATAGCCCAAATCAAACAGGCAACATTGTCAATTTTTGACGGAGCAGTTCCTTTTTCGTAGTATTTGTGTTAACTAATGCTCCTACGGTTGGTTATTATTCAGGTTATGACTGCTGTCTAGGTAAAGAAAACATACCTACTGAAAGGTTCTGTATCTTTGGTTTAGTGTTTGCTTTTGAGTTGGTAACAGAACAAGCTCTGCTTTACGAACACCAGCTTACTTAGTGTTCATTTGGATCAATGAATCAAGAATCTCACATTTGAAGCTGGATACCGGCATTCAATTTTAGAGAGTGATGCTTAACCCGTAGCGGAAAAACGTAATATGAGTTTTATGAGTTCTCTGATTTTCCTTAGTGTCTCCTTTGCTTCTAGCTATTTTGCGGCTGCTATTCTATGTTAAGGTGCCAGAAGATGGTGCTAGTGGTTGAAACATTTATTAATTGTTTCCATTGCAAGTCTATTCAAATGTCAAACACAATTTCTCTAATATTTAGCAGTTCTCCATTGAAATAATTGTAGACTTGTCTGTGTTGAACTCAGAGGGGAAGGGGGGGGGAGTTGAATCCTCTAACTAATTGTTTCCACGTCAAGGTTATTAACATGTCAAACCTAGTTTCTTTTACATTTAGCAGTTGCCCGTTTAAATAATTGTATGACTTCTGTCTTCTAATAAGGTTATTTTCAATATAACTGAGATTCTGGATTATGTGGTAAATAATTAAACTGGTGAATAGTATGCCTCCGTACAAAATTCAGGTCATATTAAAAGATAAAAAGAAAAGATAGTTTCAGCCTCTTACACTGAGGTAACATCTCCATATTTTCTGACTACTGTTGCTTCATTCTGTGAATGATGCTATTTAATGAGAGGCTAATGTTTTAAAATCAGTTATGTGATACTTGGTGCTTATTTGGTCCTTATGGGTGAGTCATATGATGTGCTGATTTTCCAGGTACTGAAGCATGTACCAGTTAATTAATGAAACAAAGGATGGTAACTTTGTAGCAGAGTTTCTCAAATTCTATCCAGTTAACCACTTTTCTTTCTTTGAATAGATTGGCTATGCATGAAGAGTCATCGAGTCGTCGCAAGGTTGACGATGATGTGCATGACGGTGCTGTTCCTGCATATCTGATGGACCGTGAAACGACCACAAGAGCTAAGGTATGTTGAGTGCGATGCAGCAGTGAACTTCTTGTCTTTTTGCTCAAGTGGTGGTAATATGAACATAGACTGTTTATACTGGTTTTAAATGTTGAACCTTCTGTGTAGATTCTTAGCAACACAATAAAGCAAAAGCGGAAAGAGAAAGCTGGAAAATGGGAGGTGCCTCTGCCTAAGGTAAAGTAATTTTATTCTTGTTTTTACTTTACTCGTCCTATACTGTCTCTGTATGGTTTTCACCCTTGTCCGGTGTGTTCATATTTCTTTCTATTTGTGTTCCTATGCAATTGAATGGTCCGTCAATTCTGAAATATTGACATCTCTCTGTCTCTCTTTGTTTGATTGGTCACAAATTGAGATACTTCATACTTCAGTTTGCTCTCTTTTAACTGCACTTTTGAATTTTTTCGTCCCACATAGAATTTGTTTAGCTAGAGCAATGATTCTTATTTGTTTTCGTAGATAAGTATACTGTGCTTCCACTGAAAATAGATGGCGCACAAAGGGTTACCATCTCCCGTTGCATATGAGCAGCAGTTTAATTCCTTTTGTGGGTAAATGTCCATGATCTTTCCTTTACTTAAATTGCTTTCTAATAAGATACTTCACCTTACAGGTTAGGCCTGTGGCTGAGGATGAGATGTTCAGAGTGATAAGATCTGGCAAAAGGAAGAGTAAGTATTCTACAATCCTAATTTCGTTTTCTGTTGGTTAGCCTGTATTTACAGGTTCTTAGCCATGTCCAGGTTCTTGATTTGAGCTCCTCGCACTTATCCTTTGTTGCTTTATTTGTTGTCTTTGGGATAAGTAAGAGTGACTTTTTGACCATTTTGATATGTGCTCATCTTTGCAGCAAAGCAGTGGAAGAGAATGGTTACAAAAGCCACCTTTGTCGGAGCAGGGTTTACCAGGAAACCTCCAAAGTATGAGCGGTTCATCCGCCCGTCTGGCTTACGGTTCACTAAAGCCCACGTGACGCACCCTGAGCTTAAATGCACATTCAACCTTGAGATCATCGGGGTGAAGAAGAATCCTAATGGTCCAATGTATACTTCACTAGGTGTTATAACCAAGGGTACCATCATTGAGGTAATCTTCCCTTTTCAACACTGCACCCATTTTTATCTAGTTTAGCTTGCATCGCTAAATGTCTTGCTATAAAATCCAGGTTAATGTCAGTGAACTTGGTCTTGTCACTCCTGCTGGGAAAGTTGTATGGGGTAAGCGATGCTTTACTAAGATGTTACACTTCCCAGATTCTTTTGTCCTTTAAATTCTGATGATTCATTTATTGGATGGTTGAATGCCAGGTAAATATGCTCAAGTGACTAATAATCCTGAAAATGACGGTTGTATCAATGCAGTTCTCCTCGTGTAGTACCTTTTAGTAGAGAAAATTTTGGTAATTGTATCAGAATGGAACAATTATATTGGGTTGAAAGTAACTTTGCTGTAGCTCCAGTAGAAAATTTTGGATGTTTTAACTTATTTACCCCCGTGTTTATGTCATCGGCATCACCTTGTTTTTTCTCATTGTTGCAATCAACTCCCCTCTCTGTATCCTCTTAATTCAATTGTTTGTTTCCTTACAGATGCATCAACATCTATCCAGCATGAAATATGGAAAATTTATGTTACTTCATCATAATATTCTAAAGACCTATTTGGTTTCTTATCATCAAATTCTATAGACCTGATAATACATGAATTATAATATTGTGAGTTAATTATGTAGTTGGATTTTGCTCATGTTATTCATATGTTCTCATATATCACATCACCTGGTCCAATTAGATTTTAGGTTACTGATATTTATCCAAATATATTTTAGAACGTTGAAAAAATTATTGATAAACGCTCAAAAGCAGATTAGTGCAGCATCACAACTTAAGAACATTTTTTTTCTAAACTTTATGACTAAGGGGCTGTTTTGTTAAAAGGACTAGGAGAATTAATCTCATGATAAAATTCTGCATAAGATAATCAATTTTTGATTTGAGAGATTAGAAAAAGATAATTCCCACGTAAGTAATGCATGTTTAACCGAATTTTGGCGAATATCATAACTTAAACGCACAAGCAGGAGCGGCTCAACAGATCTCGGGGCATAAAGCGAAATCATATTCGGAGGCCCTTAATCCCAGTATAATCCCACTAGTGGGATCTGGGGAGGATAATTTGTACGCAGACCTTACCCCTACCATGGAGTAGAGAGGCTGTTTCCGATAGACCCTCGGCTCCCTCCCTCCGAGAACTCCCCACCTTGCTCTTGGGGTGACACGAACTCACAACCTCTTGGTTGGAAGTGGAGAGTGCTCACCACTAGAGCAACCCACTCTTGTCAAATATACTAATTAATGAGGGAAGAAAATTATCATAATTTATAAATTTATTGTATAAAATAACCTCAATCAAGTAACAAAAAATATACTGTAACACTTTTTTTATTCTAATTATTTATATAAATTATATAATATATAATAGTAACAATAATAATAAGAATTTAAAATAAATTTGGGGGCCTTCAAAATTTGGGGGCCTAAGGCAATGGCCTCACTGCCCAAAGCCTTAATATCACTTCTATTCAAACACACAACGAATACAACATGTGTCAACTTCAATTGTATTCGTGACAATGTGGTTTTAAGGCACGCAGTACGCGTGAATGTGAGACAAGTTAAAATAATTTCTTAAAAACTAATTTGGTGCAACGTCGATTGCTAGTCTAATCTTGCGTGTGTATTGAACGGGATCAACACCAATAGTGGGTCCATCGACATTTTCATAAAAGAAGAAAATAATTTCGGGGATTCTCAAAGATAATTGATGAACAAACTTCAAATTTTTATTCTGTGTTTTATCCATCCCAATTACTTTTTTATCGAAAACATTCAATATCTACTAGCACTATTATCTAGTTTATAAGATATACAATTTGATTCGCAGTGAGGGGTTTTGGTTTTTTAAGCTTTTAAAAAATGAGCAACTTGATATCCATTAGATATTTATCACAGATTGATCGTTAAATTTAACCGAAAATGTACTAGCAATAAGATTTTGCCACAAAAGTTCCATCAAAATTCCAAAAATCATTGCACGGAAAATTACACACCACCAACAACAATAACAATAAATCCAATAGTTTCCCACAAGTGGGTAAGGGGAGGGTAAGATGTACGCAGCCTTACCCCTACCCTGGAAAGGTAAAGAGGCTATTTTCGATAGACCCTCGGCTAGAGAACGACTGAAAAGAAAAGGTAATTACAACAAGTATGAATAACAGTGAGATGTGATCGCAACAAGTAACAATAACAACGAGATGAAATAAGATTTAATCCAAGAATGCAGTCAAACTCTAAGTAGTAATAGCAATTTATGGATAAAAGTATCATACTAACACTAATGCTAGCGAACTGAGTAAGACAAAGAGAAACGCTCGATTACCTACGAACCTTCTACCCTAATCTTTGACCTTCACACCCTCCTGTCTAGGGTTATGTCCTTAGTCAGCTCCATATGCGCCATGTCTTGCCTAATAACCTCTCTCCAAGACTTCTTAGGCCTACCTCTACCCCTCCTGCTACCCACCAAGGCTAACCGCTCGCACCTTCTAACTGGGGCTTCTATACTTCTCCTCTTAACATGTCCGAACCATCTCAACCTCGACTCTCGTATCTTATCATCCACATGGGTCACTCCCACATTTTTTCGAATAACTTCATTCATAATCTTATCCAACCGGGTGTGCCCACACATCCACCTCAACATCTTCGTCTCAGCTACTTTTAGCTTCTAGGTATGAGAGTTCTTGATCGGTCAACACTCTGCTTCATACAATATAGTCGGTCTAACTATAACCTTGTAGAACTTACCTTTAAGTCTCTAACGGCACATTCATATCACACAAAATACCGGAAGCGAGCCTCCATTTCATCCATCCTGCTCCGATACGATGCGTGTCATCTTCATCAATCTCCCTGTTACCTCATATTATAGATCCAAGATACTTGAAACTACCTCTCTTGTGGATGACTTGCATATGAAGCCTCACCTTCATATCCCCTTCCTGGATATCGTTGCTGAACTTACACTCTAAGTATTCCATCTTGATCCTGCTCAACTTGAAACCTTAGACTCTAGAGTCTGCCTCTAGACCTCCAGTCTTTCGTTAACACCATCTCGCATCTCGTCAATCAAAAATATTTCATTATTAAATAACATACACTATGGCACCTCACCTTTAATGTGTCTCGTCAATGCGTCCATCGCCAAGGAAAATAGGAATGGACTAAGAGCTGATCCCTGATGCAACCCCATCATAATCGAAAGTGTTCCGAGTCTCTTCTCGTTGCCCTAACCCCAGTATTAGCTTCATCATACATGTCCTTAATCACCCTAATATAGGCTATTGGGACCCCTTTAACCTCAAAGCATTGCCAGAGCACCTCTATCGGGACTTTGTCGTATGCTTTCTCTAGGTCAATGAACACCATGTGCAAATCCTTATTCATCTCCCTATACCGCTCCACCAATATGCTCACAATGTGAATGGCTTCCATAGTCGAACACCCCGACATGAAACCGAATTGGTTCTCAGAAATAGACACTGGTCCTCACCCTTGCTTCAACCACTATCTTTCAAGCTTTCATAGTATGCATTCACAGCTTATTCCCCTATAATTGTTGCAACTTTGGATATCTCCCTTGTTTTTATACAGAGAAATCATCGTACTCCACCTTCATTCATCAAGCATCTTTTACGTCCTAAAAATGACGTTGAACAGCCTAGTGAGCCACTCCAAACCTTCCCTACCCGCATTCTTCCAAAATTTCACAGGTATTTCATCTGGCCCAGTAGCTCTACCCCTATGCATCTTACGCATAGCCCCTCGACCTCCTCTATTCTTATGCGCTTACAGTACCTGAAATCCCGGCGCATCTCGGAGTGCTCCAAGTCGCCCAGCACAATGTCCCTATCACCCTCTTCGTTTAGGAGTTTATGGAAATATGTATGCCATCTTCGTCTAATATGAGCCTCTTCCATCAAAACTCTACCTTTCTCATCTTTGATACACTTAAATTGTTCCAGATCACGGGCCTTCCTCTCTCTTACCTTGGCTAGCCTGTACATCTTCTTGTCCCGCTTTTGGCCCCAGGAACGCCCAAATATCGCAGTCTTAGCCGCAGTAACCGCTAACTTAACCTCATTCTTAGCCCTCCTATACCCCTCCATGTTCATCCTCTTCGCCTCTTCATCCATGCTCTCTATAAGCGTCAAGTACGCCGCTTGCTTGGTTTTCACTTTTTCTTGTACCTCCTCACTCCCCCCCCCCCAGTCACCTTTGTGGCCGCTAGAGAAACCCTTCGAGACCCCTAACACTTCTCTCGTAGCTACTTTAATACGTCGCGGTCCACATGCAGCTCGCGTCCCCACTGCTCCTCCATGCTCCCATAGTCAACAACTCCTCCCTCCCCCTCCCCCCCAACCAACTCTTGCGCTTTGTCACTAGTAAAAGCACCCCACCTAATCCTGGGTTGACCATACACGGTCCTCTTCCTCATGATCTCTAAGTTCATCACCAATGATCTATGTTGAGTCGTGAAATTCTCGCTTGGTATAACCTTGCAATCCATGCACAGACTCCTACCGCACTTCCGGAGGAGTAGATAATCAATTTGAGTCTTGGCCAACGAACTCCAGAATGTAACCAAGTGCTCCTCCCTTTTCGGAAAACACAAGTTGGCAATCACCAAATCAAAGGTTTTAGCACAGTCCAAGCACAAAAAAATATACCAAGGTGCATTAGATTTCAAAAATAGATAAAAAAAGCGAAAACTGCAAAAAAGGCACTTTTAAATGAGATTTCCTTTTACTATTTTCAGTTTTCAGATTTTCAGCTAAATTTAACAATTCGAGTATGATAAATAGCTGACAAAGACCAAAAGTGATCACATTTAGTAAAGTTAAATGACCAAAACTGTTCAGGTGATACTTGAGGGACTACTCTAAACGTGCAATTAAAATTTTAAAAACACATACCTCGTATATTTTTTATACGAGGTACGTATCAGTTTCCCCCTCAAATAGCGAAAGCTTTGATACTGATTATTAGGGTTTTCCCCTACGATGCTGAAAGGGCGGGAAAGTTTAATCCGATTGGTTGGTCGCCGACGGCGATTTCTCAGTCGCCGTCACTCTCTTCTCACCTCATCTCCTCCTCAGCATCAAGTATAATTTACTATTAATTTAATTCCTTTAATTGTTTTACAGTTTACTTAAATCGAAAAATAATTTAGTTCGAGGATTTTCAGATTGGCTGTAAGGAATATAAGGATGACCCAAGCATTGGAAATGGAAATGTTGATGAAGAAGAATGGGTTGATTGTCCTGTTTGTGGGAAGAAGATACGAGGCGAAGATCGTGTGATTAACTCTCATTTAGGTGCATTTTACTTTAAGATTATGTAGAATTCCTTCTGATTTGGATGCTAATATTTAGATTATTTGTTGAGCATTTTAGGATACTTTCGTCCATATGTAGCTTGATAGTAGAGTAAATTGAATTCTTTATATTTCATGTGTATTAGAATCGTGCTTTGTATTGAAAAATGTTTAAGTTGCTGGAGGAGGTCAGGTGTGGATCTAGTGTATTTGGTTCAGACCTTATGTGTGTCGTAAATATACTAAATAAGTAAGAACAATAGATTTTGAACCCAGTAAATCAAATGGCCTGTAGTAGAATTTCGAACTCGAACTTTTGTTATGCATCTTCTTGATGCTGGTGAATGAAATTCCATTACTTCATTAATAAAAGGGAATTTCGAACTCGAACCCGTAAAGTTTAAATCTTGGATTTGCCTATTTGAAGTTTTAAATTTCTTGGATTACTATTTGTCAATTATGGATGATATTATGAACTTATTTGCTGAATGTTTATGAGTTGAATTAGGACGGTGAAAGAAATTGCTACTAATTTCATGTGGAACATAAGCCAGTGAAAATTTTCTTGCTTTCAAAATTTTAAAAATTCATTTTGCAATTTCTGACACCCTTTGTGGGTTGGCATCACGAAAAGCAAAATATCTCAAGAAAAGAACATATAGATTAACAGGGATACCTTTATCTTTTCCTGTACTTAGGCATCATGTGAATTTAACAATTTGACATAGCCACTAGACAACTAATTCTTTAGTATCCAGTAGTCATAAGACCCAGGTTTGCAAGGTAAAATACAACTGCAGAAAGAGAACCATGAAATGTAGTCCTCTTGCTTATGCCTTTCCTTTTGCCAAGTCTACAAAGCACCTATTTTTGTGGCAGCTTTAGTAACAATTTCATTTCTTCCTTTCTAATATGATCTCTCCTTTTATTTTTTTGACTTGAGCTATGTAAAACTTACAGTGGAATGTGATTTTTTAGATAAATGCCTTACTAGAGGAAGTAAACGCAAATTGAGCCAGTGCACCCTTTTCCAGTTGAACTTTTGCACAAGACCTAGAGTTACAGTCTCATCCATCGAGTCGGACGTTACAAGGACTGACATTGGTCCAAGTACTGGTGATGGTAATATCTGTGACCTTGCTTCTGTTACCTTCTCAAAAAATATACGTGACCTGGCTTCTGAAATGAACAGCTCAGATGGTCCCGAAAATAATATCCAAGATGAATCCGAGAGTAGTGTTTGTAATAGGGTTAATCAAATGGAAAACTTAGATGGTCTCATCAAACTGGATGATGAATGCAAACTTCTGTCCGATGCAAAGCCAATGCAAATTTTTAGGCTAGAGGGTTCTCCTCAACACCAAATAAGTGATGATAGAATTGACAACATCGCAGACTCACCTTTATCACTTTCTGAAAAAAGGATGCCGAAATGTGTGGAATCTTCGGAAGATGATGATAACTCTGAGATTTTGCTTGATACATTCATTGTTGGCCGTAGGTTTGGTAATGGCGGAGAGTTAACTGTTGGAGCAATGATAATGCTTTCAAGAGATCCCGATAATGTCAAGGACCAGAATGCAATCAAGGTTTTGCCTCACTATGGTTACCTTTAATTGGTAAGTTTGTAATCTGAAGTAAGTTTAAAAAACATTGCCTGTATGTTTCTGTCAGGTTCTAACTAAAGATACTGATCACAATAAAGAGCTAGGTTACATCCCCAGGGAATTGGCACAGTATTTATCTCCATTGATAGACAAGTTCCACCTGAGGTTTGAGGTAATCAATATAATACATTTTGTGGTCATATGCTAAGTTTTCCATTTCCCTTGCAAGTTCAGCTTAGGTTGGCCTTTCTTGTTAATGTATTTAACTGTTTAAAAGCATATTCAGTCTTTATAGAAGAAGCATATTCAGTACGATAATTTTGATGAACAAGTAACGTGAACCGTTCTTTGGTTTAGTTTTTTCCGAAATATCTTCAGAATTATTTTGGTTAAAAAGTAGGAAGTCTGTGGAGAAATTTTTGTTATATCTTACAAGGCACTTCTAAAACTTATAATAAAGAATTGCGGTTATCCAAGCATGCTTTTCTTTGTTTTGCACAAAGTTTTCTCAGAAATGCTTATCTTAAAATTTCCTCCAAAAAAGATATGTAAATGGCACCTAAGGTTTACAAAGGTGAAGATTTGATAGTCATAGGACTTATTGAAGAGAAAAGAAGGTAGATAGTCACAGTGCTACATCAACCAAGGCCTTCAATTTACAAGCCCAAGCAATCTATCTTTATTTCCATGTTATCCTTCTTGGTTTCTCAATCCACTAATAGGAGGTGTACCAAGTTTCTTTTGGTAAATATGAATAAATACTGCTTTAGGTATTGATTCTTGCCAAGGATTTTAATCTCCACAGCTACTTTTTTCTCTCTTCTGTATCTACCACTTCATTTTCTTCTTTCCTACTAGGGGTGGGCATAGTTTGGGCAAATCCAAAATCCGAACCGAAATCTGTTTTTTTTGGATTTTTGAATTACGGATTGGATTTTAGATTTAATTTTTTATTATTTTGGATTTTAGATTGGATATTGAAAAATCTGGAATTTTTATACTTTATCTTTATTCTGTTATCTATATGCCAATAGTAATAAGTTAAATTCCCTATCCATTAGATAGTATCATATTCAATATTAATTACTAAGTTATTGTCATAATACTTTTTATATGGACATGATTTTACTATTGCTACATCTTATCGGCCGTATTAATGTCTCTGTTGTATTTTTTTAATAATAATTTCATTACTTGAATACTTTATTTGGATGATTGCAGCAAGAATGAGTAACTTTCCAGGCATGAGTACTTCATTTGAATATTCATTTTTGTTAAAAGTAGAAATATCTCTTATACGCTCAAAATTGAAAATCCATAATATCCAAACCGATTAATCCAAAACCGAACTAAAAATCCGATCCAATCCGAACTTATTTGGATTGGTTTCGGATTGGCATTTCTTCAATCCGAAAACTGAAAATTCAAACCGAAATTCTCATATCCAATCCGAACTCCCCAAATGCCCATCCCTATTTCCTACAGTTCTACTACTACTACAAAATTGAACTACCCAGTTTTTCATTAATTAGCCTCCGTTCTTGATACTACTAATGCCATAATCTACTTGTAAACTGCGATGGTTCTTAGCACTTGTTGACATAGATTAGGGTAATATAGTGTCATTTGTGGACCATAGTAATTTCAAACTTTGGCGTTGGCCTCTGTCACTCAGGCCGCAGCCCCTCATGCAAGACTTAAGGTAAATCCTTGGTTCGCCTCAAACAATTTCGACCACTCCAATCATCTCTACATTACCCTACGTCAATTGATTTCACTGTATTCATTGTTGCCCACCTCATCTATCTATTGTAGGAAATCAATTGATGATTTTGAGAGCGTGAAGCGAGAAAAAGCTACCAGGTCTTGCTTCGCTTTAGGAGCGTGAAGCGAGCATAGTTTTTAAAGAAAGACCAAAATAAACCTTGCACTAAATAAAATAGAACTCAACAAAAATATTATATATAAGCAAATGTTTCAATTTAAAAACTAAAAAGTATATAGACAAAAGTCCTCCATAGGGCATCCTATTCTTCATATTAAAAAATGGATAAAAAAAGGAAGGAGTTAGTTATCAATTTATAAGCAATTAGTAATAATTAAAAATAGAAGCTTCAACAGCTAGATCCAACGCAGAAAAAAAGAGAGAAATAGTTAAAAAGGAACACATGGTTTTTTTTAATAAGCTACCAACATAAGAGTGTGGCCTAATGGTCAATGAAGTGAGTTGAGAACTTGACATCTTAGGCTCAAGATAGAGTTACCTGGTACTTGTTGCTGGTGGGAGGTAGCTGGTATCTTGTGGAATTAGTCGAGGTGCGCGCAAGCTGTCCTAGATACCATGGTTATCAAAACAAAAATGCTGCCAGCAGCAATGAAAATAAAGAAAGGGAATTTTTTTTTTGGCCATCCCCCTATGAAAACCCTAGTAGCAAAGAAACCAAGTACGACACCGTTGAACCGTAGACCACTCTTTAAAGAAGCGATCTCCTCGCTTCTTTATCGCTTTACGCTTCTATCCAAGAAGCGACCGCTTCGCTGATGACACTTCGCCTCACACCCTTGAAGCGCTGACCTTGTCGCTTCGCTTCACTTATCGCTTTAAGCGACGAAGCACTTGCTTTCCCCATCTCTGGTAAATGAATGACCAAAATTTCTCAACTTAGGTTATTGGGGGAGTTGGGTCAGAATGAGAAATCCGACCATTAGATCTTGATTTAATGGTTAAGATTATCTATAACACTGACATGCATGAAATTGTCGGGTTTAGTAAAAAACAAATAACGTACTACATACCTTAATATGGATGAAAGTTGGAGGTGAAAATTCTGTTGTAGGCGGTTTGGCTTTTGGAAGAATGAAAAGTGAATAAATTTACGAGCCAGGGTCTATTTATAGGTGCTAGCATTTTACATCGAACTTTTTGGAAGTGTGGTGTGGTTGCACTTTCTTGGAAGTTTGGTCACGCTTCTGTTCATTTTGCCAGGCAGTGAGCTGTGAAGTGCATGCGGTTGGGAAGGAAGTGCGGTCGAACTTCCTTTAGTTTCTGTCAGGTTCAAAACTTCAGAGCATTTGAATTAAAGGGCGTGAGATTAAAAACCCTTGATGTGCGATTGCACTTCTGTTCAAACTTCTAACTTAGCAGAGAATTCCAAACTTTAGAGGGTTTGAACAGAAGGGCATATGGTTGAGGCACCAGATGTGCGAGACTGTTCAACATGGTCTGGTCCCACGTATGAAACTGAAGTGTGTGTGGTTGAGGTAAGGGCTTGACTGCACGCGCCAGGTCCTGAGTGACCTTTACAGCTTTGTTTCCAAACTTCACCTGTCCAAATCCCACACTGGAATACGTTATTGCAGCAGCACCTCATATTTTTGCACTGAATACATAGTCTATCACCACCAGTCACCCATAATAATAAATTAAACATGTAGCTAGGGCCTAGGAGAGCACGCATAAACATTTTAATGTTAAATTAACAGTGCGTTACAATTTTGTATATGAATTTGGTTAATCAGGATACTTTTCTTTTTTCATGTAACTTAAACTCCTATATAAGGTCCGTCTTCATGTTGTTTATCATCAATTTAAAAAGATTTTTCTACTTATTTTCTCTCGTTTACATTATATGTAAAATGTCTAAGACCACGTGAAGAGGAGGAAAAACAAAAACCTCTAGAAAAGACTGATGTAGAATAATTGGCACCAAACCTATAGATTTGGAGCCATGCAGAATATGAGCAAATGCCAGTTAATGTGGAATAAGTGTTTTGTATACATCTGTAGCAGACACAGATTTGGACTTGAAAACCATCTAATTCTAACTTTAAGCTAACTTCAAGTAAAAGAAAATATTAAGTGTTTATCGATCTACTACAGAATCTACCACATTTATTTGCTAGTGAGTCATAGGGCTTGTTAAAGTGTGTTCAATAACCTCCGAGTGCATGGAATCTTATGTGAAACTGAATTAGCATTTTAACGAATGAAGAAAATTTTTCCTTGCCATTAGTTTTCTATTCATTATCTATTCCATATGGACTGATCACTAGCTTACATGGATTCAGGGCCGTATAACTTCCATTCCGCAGCATCCTCATGCAGTTGTGCCAATTCAGATATATTCCTCTGGCATCGTGTCTTTTGGCGAAAAGGACTCCTCTAGACTCCAAGTATTCAATTCCTTACGGAGAAATGCTCTATCGGCTGCTGAATTTTCCAAGACTCACTCTCCTATCCCTGCAAAATACCAGCATAACCTTCTACTTTTACTAAAAGAGGTTTTGAATATCAACGGACATCTTTTTACTGAAGGCGAGAAAACATTATTGGGTAGGATCTTCAGCACTTGGATCATCCCAGTTAATCTTTGATAAATTTGCATATATAACTTTGTTTTGTTTCTCTGTTGGTACAGAAGCTTTTTTATCACTCTCAGATGACAGTCAAAGGCTCTTTGCTCGGCTTTATGCACGTAAAGGTGGTCAATTTTAATACTCCGCTCTTTTGGCTTGCAGTTTTTACATTCAAGAGTTAAAGACTGAAAATTATCCACTTTTGCTTGGGTTTGCCTCTTTCTAAAGATGATGGAGTAAGAAGCCTTGCTTTATTTATGGAATTCAGATATGCTACTCATTTAATTAATCATAAGACCTTTCAATGTCTGGAACATTGAAATGTGATATTCAGGGGTTACTTTCTGGGTTATTGGAAATGACTTCTTGCTTTTGTTTATATTTTTTTCTTTTCACGATAATGTTGGTGTGCCACCAAGCCTACCTCGACTATTCTTCCGGCTCCCCACATCCTCCCGTCAGGATAGATATCGGATAATTTTGCTACCAAGGCTTAAACAGCTGAGAAAAAATCACCTAACATGTTGCCTCTACTAAAATTTGAACCTTGGTCCTTTAGTCTTCATGCTAGCTTCATCTACCACTAGACGCATCCTTGGATGATGCTAGTTGCTATTTTCATGATATCATTATTGCTCAGGCACTACCTTTTCCTGACTGCTACAGACCCATAGTTGATTCTTGAAATGAGCAGGATACACTCACGTGTAAAGATGCAGGACAATACTGTAGTGCTATTAGTTAGCGTTGTCAGTCTTATTGGATACAAATTGCTGATTTCCAAATAAAATTTGGCTTGTGGTCTATGCTAAATATGGAGTATTCTGCATGAAAAGGATATATTATTGGTTTTTAGGAGCTTTCCTTAATTGTCACCAAGCTTTTTACATTTGATGTGGTTCATCCTCTAAATTATTGCTTAATGCTTTTACTCATCAAACATATTATCATTGAATTTCTCTATTTGGATTGGATTAGTTTGTGAAATTATAGATTTCAACTGTGTTTTTCTCGCAGTGCACCTCAGCTATCTGAACCCACTCATGAGAGTTAATTTTCTTGAATCAGAAGTAGGATATTATATAAATTCTACCTGCAAGTTTATTTTTTCATGTTGTGAATAGATAAGTTATCTCTCAGAAAAGTATACCATATCTTTGAAGGGAGGGAGAATCCATTCTTATTTTTAAGCTAGTCAAGGATAGCGGTTTACAGAGATCCAATGTCTTTGCTTTTATATTACTGAAAAAATGCTTCTACATTAGTTGTCACGTTTTGATGCTGTTTTAATAACCTCAAGTATTATAGAATTTTCTTCCTAGATGAAATTGTGGTTAGGTGCAGCTTTGGTATAATATATTAGGGTCACTTCAACCATATACCGCTGTGCTGAAAATATTTTAACATTTTTAGGATCACAGTTACAGTGATAACTAATAGCTCCTTTTGGTGATTACCTTAAAGCTGAGTAACACGTGTGATACTGTCGCTTATTGCAATTCTCAGACTTGTCTTAAGGTGTGCTGTTTTCCAAATGTGAACGTGGTACTAACTTATCCACACAAAAACGTAAATAGATTTGATCACGGTAAGAATGAATAGGCTTCTTCTACTTAATGTTACATCACCTGCCTTGCTTGACTGATAATTCAACTGCTATTGGGAATTGTACTAGAAGGGTGTGGGTCCAAGCACTTAAATTTGTACAGCCTAATGCCTGTAATATTGTATTTTTAGATTTTTTTTGTGAATACTTGAAAATTTGATGGTCCATTGCTAGATAATTCAAGAAGTTTCTTGATCTTATTAAGTTCCTTTTTTTTTTTTTTTACCTTAGGCCCATGGTTTCGGATGGCTAGCATATCATATGCCGAAATATGTGATTGTGAAGAAGCTGTTAAGGGGCTTTCTGGTAGACAGATTTTATAACGTTGTGGTAAATTTTATATAGTCTTGCTTTAAGGAAAGCTGAATGCAACATCTTCTAACTCATCCTTGTTATTTCGCAGAAGCAGAATGTGTTACTTTATTCGAATCAATGGATAAACCACAAATTAATGACTTAAAGGAGGTTTTGAATGTTCTTAATGTTGGTGAACTACGGGACCTTATCTCTAGTCTTAACAAGGTTTGTATTTATATATTTTTTAAATGTGCCACTTGAATTATGTATCTGCTTATATTTGAAGTTTTATAATTGCCAGTGGATGTATTATGAAGAAGACATGCGATCCACTTGATAGGATGTCATGTATGAAAACATATAATTCTCTTCTGCTGGGTTGATATTTCTGGCTGAGACTAAACAATATTCCAATTTGCTTTCTCATTTTCTGTTTGATTTTAGTCGTTTATGCGAATAGATTGGCAGGATGTCATCAATTTAGAAAGATCCTCAAAGCGTTTTATGGTATGATTTATTATGGGATGCCTCACCTGTTGCAATAGTTCTTTGGTGACTTGAGGGCCTCATGATTATATTCTTTGTTAACCATACTGTTGTTAAAGAATGATGGCTTGACTTGTCCCCAACCTTGAGAGCTAACTTCTCATGGTAACAAGGCAAGAAAATCTCAAAGGCAAAAGAAGTTAGAAGTATATGATGGAATTTTTTTGTTGATAAGGTTAATACATGATGGAATATAGAGTGTGCAGTTTGCTTGTATTGGAATTAATTACTCTTAACCAGGTGACACAAACTTTACGGGTTGAAAGTTGGTCAGTTAACAAGGTTGGGAACTGGTAGAATACTAAGAATAGTGTTTGAGACCAAGTATGTGAGAGGATTATTCCTAATAGAATGCATGTGAGAATTATTGCAATATCTCTTTAATTCTACGACATATTAACTCATGCTTATGCTATGTACTCGTAAAATAATCTTTCCCTACTTCAAGGCTTCTCTTGATATCATTTCATTCTTCTTTTGGTAGTTAGGTTTTGACTTTCATCATCAAATTGTGAGATGTATGTTTAGTTTACTCTGTACGTGGCTTGATGAATATTGCCCATGACCTAGTTGGATTAGAAGACATAGGAAAATGAAAATTTAACTTTGCCAATGTACTTGCAAGATCATTTTACATTTATTCCTCTCAGACTCTCTTGTGAGCTAAAAATAAAAAAAGCTCTCTTTAGGATTATGAAATGTTTTTACAATTTACCTTATCAAAAAAAAGGATTATGAAATGTTTGGAGCGTTATGGATGGTTCTTTCTAATTTTGATTGATGCCATAGTTAATGCTCCAAAAATGAGATTGGCTTCTGATGACTACACAGAAACAGGATACTGTGTGGACAGATACGGGCCATACAATTCTTAGCATTAAGGTCATTTGGGTCATGTTTACAATTTTTCTCATTTGTTCTTTACATGCATTGTAGTGTGGAAAATCAGATTTTTTGCTTGTTTGGAAATATACATCGTGCTAGTTAAATAAACTAAATTAAGATTCAATCTGTGCACTAGGAAGTAGGAACTAATCTTTATCTCTTGTAACTTTCTACTGGGTTGGCATCCCTTGGCGACCATGTCGATACAACTTTCTAGGTTTACCTATCAAAGATTGAGTTAAGTAATCTTAGCTGGGAAAAACAAAAGGCGAAATACATAAAGCGCCCCTTTTAAGTTGTCCTCAACAATCAAATGAACACCTTAACTGAGGCCATTTCTAGCTAGACACTTTATTTATTCACAAAAGAAGATCAACTAAACACCCGACCATGTCAGCCCCCATTGCGTGAAATGCACTCTCTTGGATGCGAGTTGCCTACCTAAAATTAGGTTTTTTCTTTTTTTTTTCCTAAAATAATGTGGACCCTACCTAATTTTCACACCCCCTTCTCCTCCAACACCCTCCTCTGCCCTAAATCACCTCTGCCTCCATTACAAAAGAACAAAATTACCAAGTATATCATCACACCAATTCAATAAATTTTTTATACCAAACCCATTCTTCTCTTTCACCTGCTCCGAATCTCAATCTAGCAGAGAATAGCAGAAGCCAAGAAAGAAACTGGAATGTTGGTGATGGGTCACACGGCTGAACAAAGAGGCACAGAACCAATTTCGACGGAAAAAATGGAGGCTGCCGGAATTTTTTTGAAGGACCCATCTGGTTCTTCTTACTCTGTCTCTCGTCAAAAAAATGGAGTTTCTTCTTCTGCTTCTTCTTCATCGTCATATTCAGACGCCAATGGCATGCCATTTTCCGGAAAGAATTTGTTGCTAGAAAGATGGAATATTGTCGGATCTTCATCGCTGATCTAACTCCCTCATCTCTCTAACTTCGTGCCGCCTAGTCGGTCATCACCTCTGAAGGCGGCGATTGGTGGTGATGCGGCGGCAGAAATGGAGGGAGAGAGGAGCCGGCAGCTGCTATGTAAAATGAGAGAGGAGATGGTAAAGAAGGTTTCTTTAAATGTAATTACACGTCAATTTTTTATGGCAAAATTACACGTGTCATTTTTTGATTGGTCCATTTGACATGTCATTGGTAAGTGCAACTCACGCATATGGTCTGCTGTACTCGGGTGTTTACTTGACCTACTTAATAGCCACTTAAAGTGTTAAAATGAAAAATGGCTCGGTTGAGGTGTTCAGTTGATCGTTGAGGACAACTTAAAGGGACGCTTTATGTATTTCGCCAAAACAAAAACGTAGCATTTCGCAACGAGGGAAAAGAACAAAGGAAAATCAATAACTAATCTTCTGTCAATCCAACTTTGGTTGTCAGCTGTCACCAAATATTCTTACTCTTAGATCTTTTACCCCCATTGGGCATCAGTTATATTTCCTTCTTATTCTTATTTTTCCTTCGATTTCTGGTTCTTTTTCATGCAGAGCTTCTTTTATACTAATTAATGACTATATGTTTATAGAGCTTCTTTCATACTAATTAATTCCCAGTTGCTCCATTCAATTGTATGAGTTTTAAGAACAGACGTTACTAATATGATTGCAGTCAAGTGTCTTGTTGAAGATACTGTTCTATACTTCTATCACTCAGTTTCTTTCCTTACTCAGTCCCCTAATCCAAAAGCTTCCCGTCTCCATCTGGTGTGACGAAGATATGGTTTCATGCTACGTAAAAGATGTTTAAGGAGAAAAAAAGATTGAAGAAGTAATAGTACTTAAGGAATCTTTACAACACTTTATCAAAAAAGAAAAAATTAGCTCCCTGTTCTTAGCATAGATTTTTGTACTGGAGCTAGATATCTACCTTTTTGTACCTTTTGCATCTTCTTGATGCCTATTAATGAATCACCCTTACTTCATCAAAAAAAGAAAAGAAAAAAAGGAACATGTTGCCCTTACAACAGGGGTTAAGCGTTGTTTTACTTTTAAAATAATTCTCAAAGTAAAAGGGGATATGTGGTGCTTTCATGTCCTTGTACTGCTTGTGCTTGCCTTCAGTTCTTCTTGGGATATGTGGTCAATTTTTATTTTCTGTATGACTAAGCTTGCTTAGCACAAGGTAGAGAGATAAGGAAAGACCAGAAATTGGCTTTGTGCTATTGATGGAAATGTGAAGAATATAAGTTCAAATGAAATGAATAAGTAGTTCCATTTAAAATGATATAGAAAAAGAATGATCCATTCTGCTTCTCCACCTGCTGTGTCATAATAGCTGCTCTGCAGGCAATTTGACAGCTGTAAGTTTTTAGTAGTTGCTTTTCGGAGGAGTTCTCATTGATTAACTGCTGTAAATGTTTTCTCTTCTAAACCTTTGTTGAAAAGTTAGTTGTAGTCAGATCATTACCTCATGGAAGCTTAGGGTAACTTATCTTATGTGTGTCGGAAGTAAAATATTATAGAAGCTACTTAATTCTATTCTCCTTTTAGTTTGTGGGACTTCCATGTTCAATGATAATGGCCCTTTGATTTTCTATTTTTGAGTTGCATTTATCTTTCTTACAATTGTGCTTTGATTTGCGATTTAGCTCAGACACATAAGAAGATTGCCCAGAACTCTGATCGTGGTACTAGAAAGCAAGATTACATTGCTCGGGTTCTTGCTGCATATCAAGGTGGTTTATGGTAGGTAGTCTTTAAATTTTTTTATTTCTTGGTTGTCACTTTGTACCACATTTTAACACTCTTTCATGTGATTGCTTCAAAATGTCACCAATGCAGCCCCAACCTTACAAGCATGATTCTAGGGAAAACTGGAAGATGCATCCGGATATCTGCATCAGCTGAATCTGTCTTTTGGCGTGCCGAGGTGATTTTTGAGAAAATTCTTTTATGTCGTCTAGCTCTATACTCTATATAAACATTGTTTGTCTGACATGTGCTCTTTTAACTTTTGATTCCGTCAGAGGCTATTTTTCCTGAATGGAGAGCAGGACCTGTCAGAATTTTTACTTGTTGACTTGGGCATTGTGAAATATCCTGCTTACAACTGCATATTCACAGACCAAATTTTTCCAGACAGAAGTGACCTATTGTCTTATGAAGAGGTGCACTTAACTCTTGTGAAAAGATACCTTTTTCCCTTATTACTTATCTATTTTCTTTCCCCCCCTTAATTTAGTTTAAATAATTCCCTTAGGCCATTGAGGTTGCACAAATTATGGATGAGTCTCTTGATGAGAACAACAATGAGTTGGTATCAAGATGCGTAGAGATCTCTACCTCTAACGTATCTAGCTTTGTGGAGGAAGATAGGTCATCTCATTCTGGGTCGATGGCTGCATTTTTATCTCGCTTTTCAGCCAGTTGGGTATATTCTAAGGTGATCCTGCTGGGTGTTTCTTTCCTGGAGCATGAACAGAGGTGAGGAGATTCAACATGCTGGTTAAAGGTTATTCTCTAATGATTTTATGAACTTGCAACAGATTTAAGCTTATTTTAGAAATCAGCTTCATCTCCTAGAAACCTTAAGTTTTAATTAAGATATTTCAGGATCAACAAGGAAGAAGACTTTCACATCATATAGCTAAAGTAACTTAATGGGTATGAAATGGTTCTCGGAAATGAGGTTGCACACCACCTGACGAGAGGACTTTTCTGAAATAGAAAAGCTCTTTTTTTCTAGAGGAATGAAAAGATTAGAGAAGGAAACTACTATTTTGCTTGTTCAGATGCATAATACAAAAAAGCGGGGGAGTTCTATAGTGAGGTTTACAAAGACTCTCTCTCCCCTCCCCCTATCTCTGGGTTGTCTTCCATTTCTCCTGCAAAGGTAGGGAGCAGTGCTGTGTTGCGAAGGCTTCAAGTGGATCAATTAAAAGTGCTTTAAGTGCTCCCAACTTTTGCAATGTTTTCTATACCTCTGGGGATTTGGATAAATTTATGAACAACAAGCAGCTAAAGTTGCAAGTACATAATATGCATAAGATTCTTTGCAACTCTTCCTTTAAATTGACAGCAGTTCTTGCTAAAGAGTGATGTAGCCCCCTTAGTGCATGTAGTAGACACTGAGGCTGTTGCTAGTCACTGCAATGAGCTATTTAATAGCAATTTTCTGAGTCATTTTTTTCGTATTTGATGCGAGTGTTTCTATTAAAAATTGTATGAGGGCTAGTAGAAGAACTTGTTTATGATCTGGTAGGGGCTAATTAGCAGTGTTGTGAAGAGCGTGAAGCGAGGAAAAGCGACAACCCCCATTTCGCTTAAAGCGAGAAGCGAAGCACTCGCTTTTTTGAAGTGAAGTGGAATTTTAAAAAATAATTAAAATAAATACTGCATAGACAACGCATGTAATTGTAAGCAAATGCTCAATACTTCAATGTAAAAACTAAAGAGTAGCATCAATTAAAGCACAAAATGAGTATCCTATTCTTCTACAAGATTGTCAAATTCTTGTATTCCACTATCATTATTATATTGCTCGTCATCTTCTTCAACTTCTTCTTCATCAACTAGGGACAAAGTAGCGGCCTCTTTTCCCTTCCTCTGTGAACTTGAAGTTGAGGTACTCCACCTCAAACCATAAATCCTCTCCTCAATTCCACGCGCCTCCGCAACATCACCTCAAGTGAAATCAGAAGTTTCCTCAAATACTTCTTCATTTGCATGATCTTTTGGGACTCCAGTTAGCCATTCATTAGCATCATCGATGTTGTCCAAACTAATTGGATCAATTACATTGCGAGCGTTGTAACGACACCTCAATGTTCTATTGTACTTAATGAAGACTAGATCATTGACACGCTTCAAGGTTAGTTTGTTCCTCTTTTTGGTATGAATCTGCAAATAATAAGTAATTAGTAAGATTAGGACAATTGAGATATAATTTAATTATCTCAGTATACTAAATCTTTCTTCTTAGTTCTTACATGTTCAAACACGCTCCAATTCCTTTCACACCCGGATGAGCTACATGTTAGACTTAGAACCTCGATGGCAAACTTTTGTAAATCTGGAGTGGAATGGCCATATTGCTTCCACCATTCAACTGTAGAAGTAGAACAAATATTCAAAACATAATATTGATAAAGAAATAACTTATTAACTATAAAGCAACATATAAGCACTCGCTCACCTGGTGACTTCATCTTTCTTTGTCTAATCGCCATGTTTTTTCCAAAAAGTTGCTCAGCATTCCTATAAGTACAAAATTGCTCTGTTATTTTATGTTGTACAGATTCTTCAGGTATCAACTTCTCAATACATTCAATGTATCCCTTCCACAAATTTTCATCTCCTAGAATCCTCTCTTCATTGTCATAAAATAGTTCCGGGTTCAAAACAAGTCCAGCTGCATGCAAAGGGCGATGAAGTTGACCGTCCCACCTTTTATCTATGATCTCAAAGACTCTTTTGTATTTTCTTTGATCACTAAAAGAGGCTTGTATAGCCTCCTTTGCCCTATCCATTGCTTCGTAAAGGTAGCCCATTTGTGGCCTTTTCTCCCCATCCACCAAACGAAGCACTTTAACTAAAGGACCACCAATCTTCAATGCATGAACCACATTGTTCCAGAATGAAGGAGAAAGTATAACATCTGCAGATTCTCTCCCTCGAGCTTCCCTTCCATAGGTACTGTTAATGTACTCATCTGAAACAAACAACTTCTTCAAATTGCTTTTTTGCTCATACATCCTATGCAAAGTCAAGAAAGCGGTAGCAAATCTTGTCTTTGCAGGTTTCACCAAGCTTCTTTGTTTAGTAAATCTCTTCATCATATTCAATAACAAAGGCCTTTGAACAATATAGGAATGCACTCTAATTGCCTGATTAAAGACTGAACTGAAGGGTCTTTCCTTGAAAATGTCCCCAAACATCAAATTAATGCAATGTGCTGCACACGGAGTCCAATAAATATGCGGGTACCTAACATACATCAAATCACCAGCCTTAACATTTTCACTGGCGTTGTCCGTGACAACTTGAACAACATTTTCTGCTCCAATAGAGTCTATTGTACTCTTGAACAAGGAGTACATTTTGGTTGAATCAGTCGAAGAGTCGCTTGCATCAACGGACTCAAGAAACATGCTTCCCTTAGGAGAATTCACCAAGATATTGATGATCATTTTTCCATTTCTTGCCGTCCACTTAACCATCATAATGGAACAACCAAACTTGTTCCATTCTACTTTGTGCTCCTCTACGATTTTGTTCACCTCTTCCACCTCTTTTTTTAGATATGGACCTCTAACTTCATGATAAGTTGGAGGCTTCATTCCTGGACCATATTGGCCTACGGCCTCGATAAAAGCAGAAAAAGTGTCAGTATAATTAACACAATTAAAAGGAAGACCTGCATCATACAACCACCGCGCAAACATTGTAACTGCACGATCCCTCAAAATGAATACTTTGGCATCAATTTGAGGATTACCACTTTTTCCTCCCTTATCTCCAGATTTTTGCGGGAAGTAACAACCCATAGGACTTTTGGTCTTGCCAGTAGATCCACAACTAGAAGACATTGTTTGCATCCTTCCCCGCTTTTGTGATTTTGATGGAAGCGAGGAAGCATCGTCACCTTCTTTTATTTCATCATCGTAATCATCAAGATTATACAGTTCTTGTTCATGAATCATTTGAGTCTTTATCTCTTTTTTTGAAGGAATGCTTTCAATTCTTCCTTCACATGCGACGGAATTTTAGGACAAGATGCGACATTTGGATCACCACCGATTAGATGCGCTTTTTGACGATAGATTTCCCCATTTGCAATCTTGTCACAAAAAAAGACATCTAATTGCCATCTTGTTGGTCTCGCTAACTCTTACAGAGTAAGCCCAAGCCGGGTTTTTCCTATCTTCTTTTGGTGCCATTAAAAGAACAACTACATAACACATAAGAAAGGCAATAAGAACTAAGAATAAAGGATATAAAAATTAGAGGATTTCTCTGTTAAAAATTGGGCAGTAATTTTCTGTGAAAGAACCGAAGGTAAAAAAAAAAAATTCGCCAGCATTTCGCTGCTTTTTGGACGTTTAAACAGTGAAAGAAAAAGAAAAAGAAGAAGAAGAAGAAGAAGAACCCTAGTATCAGCTTTCAGAAATCACAAAATCTCGTTTTTAATAAAATAGGGCTGGGTCTGTTTTAAAACAGAGAAGCGGGCGCTTCTCTCGCTTCGCTTCGCTTTCCCGCTTATCACTTTTTAGTGGGAAGCGGTCGCTTTTCTACACCCGAGTCGCTTCACCCTGCTGAAGCGTGCCCCTTCTCGCTTCGCTTCTTACTTAAAGCGAGGAAGCGGACACTTTTTTAAACACTGCTAATTATTGCTGCTGAAATGAATTGGGTGATGACCTGTCAGCTGATCTTAAGTATGGCCTTATTTATATTGTATATAAGCCTCTTATACAATTCTTGAACAGTGTACCAGTTCATGTTGTGACAATAATTGGGAATAGAGCCAGGAGGATGTACACTCTTTTTTTTTTTTTTTTATGAAGTAAGAAATTGTATTAATAAGGCATCCAGAAGATGCAGATTACAAAAGATGACAAAAGTGTACAGTGTCTAAGAAGACAAGACACTGAGTTAGCTCCTGTACAATGTTTAACCTAAGATCAGGGAGCTAACAAAATCCAAAAAGTTATCCACACTATTAACAGGAGTATGGAAGTTCCAACTAAACAGATAGCTTTTAAAGAGTGTATTGGAGTTGAGATTCCATCAAAACATCTGCGGTTCCTTTCATTGCATAAGCACCAAAAAATTATTCTCCAGATCCTTTGGATGTACACTCTGCGTTGGATGTTTTCTTGAACAGTGGTGATACTGTTCTAGGTGAAGTTTCTGGTGTATTTAGAATCTCACTGGGTCTACTTTTCAGGTTTAAAGAAGCAATCAATTTGCTTAAGCTGCTGCTAGATAAATTTAAATGTGATCGAAGAAGGGGATATTGGAATCTAAGGCTCTCAGTTGATTTGGAGCATGTTGGGTGCCTGGATGAGAGTCTTGAAGTAGCTGAAAAGGGGTTGCTAGATCCTTGGGTTCGTGCTGGCTCTAGAGTGGCTCTGCAAAGGCGTGTTCTGCGGTTGGGGAAGCCCCCTAGACGTTGGAGAACTCCCAGTTTTTCGAGTTCTGTCAAAAGGAAGATAGTTGAGGTAATTCGTTCTGTCTTTTATAAAATTCTCTGATGGGCCATTTTTGCACTTCTCACTCTCTTGCGATATGATACACAGTTTCAGATTAATCCTGTTTCTTGATGATTATTTAGGTTCATGTTCAGGGCAGACCATTGAACTGCAAAACGGGGGTGAAGAATGTCTTTTATGGTGAGGATGGAGACCGCTGTGGAGTAGAAGAGCTTGCTCTACAGTATTATGCTGGAGTAGGAGGAAGCTGGCAGGGTGTTCACACTGAGAGTGGGATTTGGTTGACTATTTTCGGGCTTCTAATGTGGGATGTTGTATTTGCTGATGTGCCAAATGTCTTCCGCACCAAATTTCAGGTATTATCTGCATGATGTTTCCATAGACTTGAGTGTAAGTGGGCTTTCTGTTATGAGAATTTTCTTGCTAAATATTTGTGCTGATAACTTCACTGATAATTCAGTTGCACTACATGATACACTGTTACGTTGCTAACACTTGCTATGCTTAATGATTAAAGAAACAATATGCACAACTTCATAGCTAATGAGCAATTCAAAAGTTTATGATTACGATTCTCATGTTCTGCCTGAATTTCATCCGCCTATACTAGGTTCCTTCTAAGTTAGCTCAAGCTGTGATGATAGCATTTTAAAACTAGGATCCAACTTGTTCCCAGTTGACATTAATTTTCATGTTTCTCGAGTCCCCTTTATTGAGTGATGGTGGTTGTTTACTTTCTTTTCTTTAATAAACAATTTTCCTGGGGAGGGGGTCTTGCTAGGCACTTAGAAGGTAACAATGTAAGGTAGAACAATATCTATAATCACTGTTCAAACTATTTGGAAAAGGATATTTCTGAATTGTTTAATTTTTCATTTCTCATTTTTCTGTTTGTTATTCATGGTTTGCTATTCAGCTTTTTGATGTACATGAAAATCTTGAGAAACAGTGTCTTTCTTTTTTGTACAGACTGCACCTTTGGATCTGGAAACTGATAGCTTTTATGAAGTCAGAAGGGGTCTTGTAGAAGCTCTTCTAGATAAGATTGAGCATGGCATGGCGGAAGAGTTACTTATCATGTCATGGGAATCACATGTGGGAACAGCCTGTAGGGGAGTCAACTGGGACAAGCATTCCCTGTCTGAGCTGCGAGCAGCTGTTACATGCATTGGTGGTCCTTGTCTTGCGTCAATCTGTAGAAATTTGGCTCAAGATTACAGGAGCTGGTCTAGTGGAATGCCTGACTTGTTGCTGTGGCGCTTCCGTGACGACTACAGAGGTGAAGCAAAGCTTGTTGAAGTGAAAGGCCCCAGAGACAGACTTTCTGAACAACAACGTGCATGGTTACTCTTTTTAATTGACTGTGGCTTCAATGTTGAGGTATGCAAAGTGAGTCATGCCCCAGTATAGGGGTCGAAATTTGAAGCTTTTCTAATGGCAAGCCGTTGGATAATACCTGCGTTGGTTAAGAGTTTTATTACAACACCCTCCACGTAGAGATGATAGGAGTTACCTATATTCAGTGGCAATTAAGCCCTCTATTTTTTTGAGAAGGAATTAACCCCTCTATTTATTACCCATTTACTCAGATCAAGCATTTGATTTTGCTGTTAAGATGGGTTAACCTCCCATGCCACAATATTTACTGTAAAAGATGAAGAAAAAGTAGAGATTTCAGAGGCATTACTTTACACAAAAAATTTGTATTAATAGCTTGTTTGGCCAAAACATTTTTTTTTTTTTTTTTTAAATTTGTCAAAAGTGTTCTTTTATTCAACAAGTCGAGTTTAGCAGAAGCACTTAGTGCACAATTCAGAGGAACCAAGACTGTAAAGTGGCAACCATGAAATTTCCTTGTTTTTCTAGGCGCAACTGCATTGTAAACTGGCTAATTGCTTTAAATTGTTTAATTTTCTCTGGACTTTATTCAGAGGAACCAAGACTGTAAACTGCTACCCTTTTTGTTGTAATATTTTATTTAGAATTATCATTAGTGTTACTATTGGTATTTCACTGATTTGGGCAGTTCGGACCGATTTCATGTTGTAATATGTTGTACAAGTGCATTTCTAAGATACCGAGCAAGAGACAAAGAGATACTACCAGCATTAGTAGCAGATACTCGAGCAGCTTTTGTTAAGGGGAGATCTTTAGTCCATAATGTTCTGGCGTGCCATGACCTTCTAAGGCATTAGAACAGGAAGACAATCCCAAGATGTATGATGAAAATAGATTTGAGGAAAGCATATGACATGGTGAGATAGGATTTTATTGAAGATATGTTGAATGGGTATTGCTTTCCCAGGAAATTTACGAAGTTGGTTATGGTATGTATCAAATCAACAAAGTTTTATGTGAAAGTTAATGGAGTAGGGTATGGCTAATTTGAAAGCAAGAGGGGTTTTAGGCAGGGAGATCCAATATCTTCCTTCATATTTGTAATAGTCATGGAGTATCTGAACTGAGTGCTAAACAAGATGTCTCAATTGCCTGACTATAAGGTTCCATCCTATGTGCAAGGGATTGAAACTAACTCATGCTTATCTTTGTGGATGATTTAATGATGTCTTGTAAGGGAAATATAGCCTCTATTAGAAGAAGGGTAATGGAAGCATTACAACACTTGGTGAAACGACAGGTTTGATAGCAAACTTAGAAAAATCAAATATCTACATTGCAGGGATGGATGAGAATACTAAAGCTGAATTACTGAGGATAACATGCTTCTCTATTGGCTTGTTTCCTATGAGATACTTGGGGCTTCCACTTTCACCAAAAGAGGGGAACAAAATGGACTGTCACCTACTAATAATAAAAATTACAGAAAAGATCACTGCTGTAATCTGCTAGGCACTTGTCCTATGCAGGGAGAGTGCAAGTGATAAACTCTATTTGGTTCTCTTTACATAATTTTTGGGGAGCTGTATTCATACTGCCACAGAGCATACTCAAAGTTGTGGATAGAAGGTGTAGGGACTATTTGTAGGGAAGTACAAAAGAGAGGAGGAAAATAGCACTAGTATCCTTGGAAAGGGTATGCCTACCAAAAACGTTTGGGGGTCTAAACATAAAAGACTGGATCATGGAATTTGGCTTCAGTAGGGAAACTATTATGGCTCTTATGTGAGAAATAGATGTGCTATTGGTGAAGTGGGTTCATGGAGTGTATATGAAGAAAAATGTTGATGTTTAGTCTCATCCACCACCCTATGACTGCAGTTGGTATTGGAGGAATTTGCACAAAATAAAGGCATGAGGAGCTGGTACTCTGAGGGAAGATATATATATACTGACAACAATGCAAATATTCAATAACAAGTACTCCCTCTGTTTCAATTTATGTGAACCTATTTCCTTTTTGGTTTGTTCCAAAAATAATGACCCCTTCTAAATTTGAAAATAATTTAGTTTTAACTTCCAATTCTATCCTTAATAAGAAGCTTTTATAATCACACAAATACTCTAGACCTCTTTTTGACTTGTTCAAGACCACAAATTCAAAAACTCGTCATTTTTTCTTAAACTCCGTGCCCAGTCAAACACGTTCACATAAATTGGAACGGAGGGAGTAGCTACTTAGCAATGAAGGGGAGACTTGGCGCAACAGGTAAAGTTATTGCCATGTGACCAGGAGGTTACGGGTTCGAGCCGTGGAAACAACCTCTTGCAAAAACACAGGGTAAGACTGTGTACAATAGCCCTTCCCCGGACCCCGCACATAGCGGGAGCTTAGTGCACCGGTCTGCCTTTTTTACTTAGCAATAAAGGGGTATAGAGTAAGACTCGAGAATGCAGACTTTGATATGGAACACTTGTGCAAGTACAGATCGTGTGTTATGTGACTGGGACAGTGTAACGACCCAGCCGGTCGTTTTGAGAATTTAAGTCCCGTTCGACGGCATAAGACCCTGAGCAACTTCGTATTATGTGTATGGACTTGCGTGCGTGGTTGAATTCAGTTACCGGATGATTCAGAGTGATTTGGGACACTTAGTCCCTAAAACGGAAGCTTAAGTCTTAGGATTTTGACCGTAGTCGGAACTGGGTGAAGACGACTCCAGAATGGAGTTTCGTCGGTTCCGTTAGTTCCGTTGGGTGATTTTGGACTTAGGAGCGAGTCCGGACGGTGAATTTGAGGCCTGTAGCTGATTTAGGCTTGAAATGGCGAAAGTCAAATTTTTGGAGATTCTGACCGGAAGTGTACTTATTTGATATCAGTTTCGTATTCCAACTACGAAAGTTGTCGTAGGTCCGTAAGATTGAATATGACTTGTGTGCAAAATTTGGGGTCAATCGAATGTGGTTTGGTAGGTTTCGACATTAGTTGTAGAAATTAGAAGCTTCAAGTTCATCAAGTTTGAATCAGAGAGTTAATTGTGTTTTTAGCGTTGTTTGGTGTGATTCGAGGGCTCGACTAAGTTCATATGGTATTTTAGGACTAGTTGGTATGTTTAGTTGAGGTCCCGGGGGCCTTGGGTGTGTTCGAGAGCTTAGCGGAGGAAATATTGGACTTATGCAATTGGTGAAGCTTTGGTGGTTTCTGGTGTTTCGCACCTGTGGTGGGGAGACCGCAAGTGCGTGATCGCATGTGCGAAGTGAAGGGCACATGTGCGCTTTTGTCCAAGAAGGCCTGTGAGCGCAGGTGCGAGAAGGGAGCCGCATCTGCGCATCCGCAGATGCAGAGTAATGGTCGCATGAGCGGTCTGGGCGGCCTGGGCGGGGGTCGCAGATGCGGAAGTCAAACCGCAGGAGCAGGCTCGCAGGTGCGGCCCAAAGCTCACAGATGCGGTCCCAGCCATTTAAGTCATTTGCGCACAAGCGATGGATTTCCCGCATGTGCGGTACCGCATGTGCGGTTGAAGGCTCGCATAAGCGAGTTTACTAGGCAAAAAATAGGATTTCGAGGGTTGATTTTCATATTTCGATTTTGAGACTTTGAGAGCTCGGACTGAGCGATTATTTGAGGGATTTTCAGAAAAAGCTTTTGGGTAACGATTCTTAACTCCTTTATGGTTATGTTCCACTAATCTATGGTTGATTTTATCATTTAATTTCAGATTTGGATTGAAAATTTGGGAAAATGGGAAGAAGTTCTTTAACTAAGATTTTGGGTTTTGATTGAGATTTTGACCTCGGATTTGGATAATTTTGGTACGAGTGAACTCATGAGTGAATGCATGTTCATATTTTGTGACTTTTACCGGATTCCGAGACATGGGCCCACAGAAACGTTTTGGGGCGATTTTCTAATTTCTTGCTTTAGCTTTGATTTCATTAATTAGATTAATTTCTTATAGTTGTATTTATGGTATATAATTGATTTTGGCTAAATTTGGGACATTCGGAGTCTGATATTCGTGAAAAAAGGCACTGTTACCGATTGATTGAGCTCGAGGTAAGTATCTTACCTAATTTCGTATGGGGAAACTTTACCCCTTAGGACTTGAGTCTTCTATGCTAATTGTAGTCCGTGTACGCGAGGTGACGAGTACGTGCTCAGACTTATTTGTGGAAAAATTAACTTTTAGGGTTCTTAGGTCTTTGTATTAATTGATTATGCAGTTGTTATGCTATGAATACGTCTCTTAATTAATAGTTTCACATCTACCTGCATTAATTAGAATTAATTACTTCATGATTTGCCCTTGTTGCTTATTCGAGTCATCTATGCCTTAACTTAAATTGTTATCTCTTCTATTGCCATGTCATCTTTCCCCTAACTGCTTATCTTTATTTGAAGTTATAATTATCTCTTTTGTAATTGTTCATCCTTAATTGAGTCTATGATTATATTTCTGCTGCTTATCCCTAATTGAAGTTGTTGTATCTCTTTCTTAATTGCTCAACCTTAAAAGAAGTTAGATATCCTATATTTTAGTTGACTTGTCCTTATTTGGAATTATTCGTCTTGTTTTAGCTCCCTCGTTGTCGAACTGCACATTGTAGACCGTTGTTGTATAATATTTCCTTTCTTGTTGAGCTGTTCTTATTATGACTAGCATTCTCTATTGTGGCTACTCCTTGTGACATAGTTCCTCCATTTCTTTGAGTTCTGGAATTTATGAGTTGACTTATTTGTCATACCCTTGTATTATTGTCATTGTTGCTGTTGTGCTTATTGTGGTGATACATGAGGTTTCTGCCGTGCGGTTGTTGTTATTGTGATGCACGAGGTTTCTGCCGTGCGGTTGTTGTTATGGGGTTGCACGAGATTTCTGCCGTGCTATTGTTACTTTTGATATTTGCACAAGCAGCGTGACAAGGCGATATATATGCCACCTCGAAAACTGCCAAGTAAAGGTACATTTGTTCATCCGCCTTCGGAGTGTGGAGCAGGGGGGACTCGAGAGGTACTGTTTGAGTTCTTCCAAAGCTTGTTGGCATTCGTTTAGGTGGTCAGACGAGTGTGAAGCGAGCTTTCAGAAGCTCAAGACAACTTTGACTACGGCACCGGTATTGGTATTACCCACAGGTTCAGGATCTTATACAGTATATTGTGACGCATCTCGTATTGGTCTGGGTGTGGTGGGTTGCACATATGGCGAGACAAGGTGAGAACATTATTATGCACGTGTAGCAGGACTAGGCGAGCATTTATTTTACTATTGCACACATGGCGAGACAAGGTGGGCTGTGTTAGGGATTGATTTGTGATGACTTGTGATGGCCTGGGGGCATTCTTGTTGTTGATGTTTGTGTAGTGGTACACTTACCTGTGTGAGATTTATCTTGTGAAAAGTTGTGTGAAAGCATTCTACGTGATGTCCATTTCTTTTTCCTGTACTTACAAGCGGGCATGAACTATATTAGGACACTTGCACAAGCATACACGTAGTTGAGCACTCTTATCGGTTAAGAAGTTTTTCCTTGATATTGTTGAGTATAGATGAACACTCTTGTTTACTTGCCTTCTATGTGAGAATGACTCTATTTGGCACGTGAGTTGTCAATGCAGTTGTGAAGTGTAATTGAGGGCACAAGATGCCATGTGTTAGGGTTCAGGTATTGGGACCCGTGATTGTGAATAGTATGAGGTTCGGTACTTCGTGGAGTTTATTGACTAAAACCTGTTGTGAAAGGTGTCATTTTGTTGAGTTGTTAAATGTCCTTTCTTTATCTGTGATTTTATTGGATTTAAGTTGTGTTTTCGTTCGTTCTTCTATGTCATTATTAAGGTGTTCCGCTGATAGTTGTTGTTTTCCTTCCTTATTGCAATTACCGTATTATTTGCCAATTCGCGTAGTCTTTATGTAGATATCATACTTTGTTGCTCCTATACTTATACTTGTTCAGGTTATTTAGTCCATTAGGTGTCTCGAATGTTCCTCGTCACTACTCCACTGAGGTTAATCCTGATGCTTGCTAGGTACCGCCGTGGTGTACTCATACTACACTTCTGCACATTTATTTTGTACATATCCAAGTATTTCGAAGTCAGTTGATCATTAGCTAGCTGTGCGGACTGTTGTTGTGGAGGCTCAAGGTAAACCTGCTGCTGCATTCGCAGGCTTTAGAGTCACTTTCTGATTTATATTCACAATGTTTACTTTATTTCAAACAGTTGTATTTAGAAAATTGTAGCAAATTCTGTAGAGCTTATGACTTGTACTACCGATTTTGGGAATCGTAAATTTTATAGAGTTTTCCATTTCAGAAATTGTTATACGTTATTTAATTATTGTTGTTATTTAGAAGATATTAGGCTTACATAGTCCTTAAGACTAGGTGCCATCACGATGCCCAACGGATGGGAAATTGGGTCGTGACAAGTTGGTATCAGAGCTCTAGGTTCATAGGTGCTACGAGTCATAAACGCGTTTAGTAGAATCTTGCGTATTGGTACGGAGACGTCTGTACTTATCTTCGAGAGGCTATGAAACTATTAGGACAGTTTCACTTCCTTCATTCCTATCGTGCGAGTTCATTGATCTCGAAGTTTGAACTTTTATTATTCCATCTTCTCATAGATGGTGAGGACATGAGCTTCAGTTACTTATGGCGTTACCCCCGGAGCATGTGTCGCTAGGGGCAGGGGCATAGGACGACGAGGAGCACGTGCCGCAACAAGGGCACCTACCAAAGTAACTGTTGAGGAGCCGCCGGTAGTTCCAGTTGGGGGCAGGTACCGGAGGCGCCTGCTGTTACCCCTGGACTTCAGGAGACCTTAGCACAGTTCCTGAGCATGTTTCGTACATTGGCTCAGGCGGGGTTGATTCCGGTTGCACCAACTACTTCACAGACAGGGGGAGGAACCCAGACTCCCGCCGCCCACACTCCAGAGCAACAATGTCATATTGTTCAGGTTCCAGGTGTCATGGCGACACAACCTGTGGTCCCAGTTCAGCCCGTGGTTAGGGAAACATCATCTGAGGAAGAACAACTTAGACTTGAGAGGTACAAGAAGTACCACCCTCCTACCTTCAGTGAATTGGCGACAAATGATGCCCAGGGTTTTCTGGAAGAGTGTCACTGCATTCTTCGTACTATGGGTATTGTAGAGACGAGCGGGGTTGCTTTTACTACGTTCCAGCTCAGGGGAACGGCTTATCAGTGGTGGAGGGCATATGAGTTGGGTAGCCCAGGCGAGTCAGCTTCACTTACATGGGGTCAGTTTTCAGAAATATTCATGAGAGAATTTGTACCTCAGTCCCTTCGGGATGCATGGTGCGCAGAGTTTGAGCAGCTGCGCTAGGACACTATGTCAGTCTTAGAGTATGCCGTTAGATTCAGTGATTTGGCAAGACATGCACCTGCTTTGGTCGCTACAGTTAGAGAGCGTGTCCGTAGATTCATTGAGGGGCTCATGCATGATATTCGGTTCAACATGGCTCAGGAGTTAGAGTCGGATGTTTTATTTCAGCAGGTGATAGGGATCTCTCTCCGAGTGGAGGGCATGTGGGATCAGGAGAGAGAGGACATGCGAGGCCATGAGATAGAGGACATGCGAGGTCAGGAGAGAGAGGACAGGGAGGTGAGGAGGCCTCGTAAACCGGAGAAATCTATTGGTCCTTATTTTGGAGACATGGTACGATATGATAAAGGTTTTGTGGGCCAGCCAGTTTGGTTTGCACTTCAGGTATCACATAGTGTTTCAGGTGCTCGTGGGTCTCAGAGTACCCGTACCGCACAATTCCCATAACCACGTTAGCAGAGAGGTTGCTTCGAGTGTGGAGATACAAGTCATATGGTGAGAGATTGTCCTAGACTCCGGACAGATGTGTCACAACGGGGTATTCAGGCGGGTAGAGGGCGCCCAAAAGGGGAAGGCCCGACCCGTTGATGTGTCTCATATAGTAGACTTGAGGACGCTGCGCCAGATGATGTCATACATGTATGCTTTTGAATTGTTACAGAGGGGCATCGTTTGTGTTTTGATTCGGTTCTGCTTATCGGGGTGAGTCCCCTTATTTGTTGTCCCACCTGTGGGTGAGTTCATGACTTAGTATTCTGTTTATGTGTTTGCCCCTGTTGGGAGATTCTATGAGTGGTAGCCCATGCCTATCGTTTGTTTTTATCCATTATTGAGAGTTGCGAGACTAGAAGTGAATTCATATTGTCCATTATTGTAGGTTTGATGTGATTCCTGAGTAATTGATTACGATTTGTGATTTGATACTCTACCGGGGTGAGAGTTCAGTAAGTGTTATGATTTTATTGGCAGAACTGAGTTAGTGGAAGATTTCAATTGGTATGATGTGTATTCGTCTTGCGATTCAGAGTTGAGGGTGAGACCCTCGCGATTCCATGTGATTTGATATGTTTGAGCCGGGCTGCGTGCCGCGGTGGACGTTATATTAGGATGAGATCCTTGTGATTTGTTCATATACCTCGATTCTCCCTTTTTAAATCGATTCATAGCATGGTTCTGATAGAGAGTTGTGCCTGTCGGACATGTTTGATATTTCTCTTATATGTTTCTCTTTTCATATTTATTCCTTTTCGTCTTGTGCTTATTTGAGTTTTAGTTTACGGGGTGTGTGCCCAGTGGCATTAGATGTGACTTGTTGATCCGGGTGTATTGTATGAGGTTTTCATGTTTCTTGTATCATTGTCAGCGTTGTGGAGGTTTGAAACGGGTCTCTAGCGGATATGAGGCTAGTTGCCGGTGCTGGTTTTGATTACGGGCAACTATTGTAATAAGAAATGTTATTATGGGCCTAGGTGTGGTGTGTCATGTTGTGTGGTCGTACCTTGTGGGTGTAAGCATGAGTTGTTGCAGCTGGTTTAGACTGATACCGGGTATGGATTTAGAATCAGGTCTTTTGAAGATGAATAAAAGGTGAGAATTTTGACTCTAAGGCTTATAAGTGTTGGTAGAAAGGATAAGTTATAGTTGAGACAGTGTCGTCAGGCTTATGTGGATTTGTGATGGCGTGGGGTCACCCGCGAGTGTATGCTGTATATGTGCCTTCACTGATTTGAGGACTTCGAGGCGATTCTTGGCACGTTCGAGGACAAACGTTTGTTTAAGAGGGGAAGGATGTAACGACCTGACCGGTCGTTTTGAGATTTTAAGTCCCGTTCGGTGGAATAAGGACCTGAGCAACTTCGTATTATGTTATGGACTTGCGTGCGTGGTTGAATTCAGTTACCAGATGATTTAGAGTGATTTGGGACACTTAGTCCCTAAAACGGAAGCTTAAGTCTTAGGATTTTGACCGTAGTCGAAACTATGTGAAGACGACTCCGGAATGGAGTTTTGTCGGTTAGGTTAGCTCCGTTGGGTGATTTTGGACTTAGGAGCGAGTTCAGACAGTGAATTTGAGGTCTGTAACTTATTTAGGCTTGAAATGACGAAAGTAGAATTTTTGGAGATTATCACCGGAAGTGGACCTTTTGATATCGGGGTTGGATTCCAATTCCGGAAGTTGGAGTAGGTACGTAAGATTGAATATGACTTGTGTGCAAAATTTTGGGTCAAAACTCTGCATCTGCGGATGCGCAGATGCGGATCCCTTCTCGCACCTGCGCTCACAGACCTTCTTGGCCAAAAGCGCACTTGCGCCCTTCACTCTACACGTGCGATCACGCATCTGTGGTCTCCCCACCGCAGGTGCGAAACACCAGAAACCACCAAAGCTTCACCAATTGCATAAGTCCAATATTTCCTCCGCTAAGCTCCCGAACACACCCGAGACCCCCAGGACCTCAACCAAACATACCAACTAGTCCTAAAACACCATACGAACTTAGTCGATCCCTCGAATCACACCAAACAACGCTAAAAACACAATTCAACCTCCGATTCAAACTTGATGAACTTGAAACTTATAATTTCTATAACTAATGTCAAAACCAACCAAACCACATCCGGTATGGGCGGGGGTCGCAGATGCGGAAGTCAAACCGCAGGAGCGGGCTCGCAGGTACGGCCCAAAGTTCGCAGATGCGGTCCCAGCCATTTATATCATTTGCGCACCTGCGATGGATTTCCCGCAAGTGCGGTACCGCAAGTGCGGTTGAAGGCTCGCAGAAACGAGTTTACTAGGCAGAAAATAGGATTTCGAGGGTTGATTTTCCCATTTCGATTTTGGGACTTTGAGACCTCAGACTGGGCGATTATTTGAGGGATTTTCTGAGAAAGCTTTTGGGTAACGATTCTTAACTCCTTTATGGTTATATTCCACTAATCTATGGTTGATTTCATCATTTAATTTCGGATTTGGATTGAAAATTTGGGAAAAATGGGAAGAAGTTCTTCAACTAAGATTTTGGGTTTTGATTGAGATTTTGACATCGGATTTGGATAATTATGGTACGAGTGAACTCATGAGTGAATGGGTGTTCATATTTTGTGACTTTTACCTGATTCCGAGACGTGGGCCCGTAGAGACTTTTTGGGTCGATTTTCTAATTTCTTGATTTAGAATTGATTTTATTAAGTAGATTAATTTCTTATAGTTGTATTTATGGCATGTAATTGATTTTGGCTAGATTTGGGCCATTCAGAGCCGGATATTCATGGAAAAAGGCATTGTTACCGATTGATTGAGCTTGGTTCGAGGTAAATATCTTTCCTAACTTCGTGTGGGGGAACTTTACCCCTTAGGACTTGAGTCTTCTACGCTAATTATAGTCCGTGTACGCGAGGTGACGAGTACGTGCTCGGACTTATTTGTGAAAAAATTAACTTTTAGGATTCTTAGGTCATTGCATTCACTGATTATGCAGTTGTTATGTTATGAATACGTCTCTTAATTACTAGTTTCACATCTACATGCTTTAATTAGAATTAATTGCTTCATGATTTTCCCTTGTTGCTTATTCGAGTCATATGTGCCTTAACTGAAATTGTTATCTCTTCCATTGCCATGTCATCTTTCCCCTAACTGCTTATCTTTATTTGAAGTTATATTTATCTCTTTTGTAATTGTTCATCCTTAATTGAGTCTATGATTATTTTTCTGCTGCTTATCCCTAATTGAAGTTGTTGTATCTCTTTCTTAATTGCTCAACCTTAAAAGAAGTTAGATATCCTATATTTTAGTTGACTTGTCCTTATTTGGAATTATTCGTCTTGTGTTAGCTCCCTCGTTATCGAACTGCACATTGTAGAACGTTGTTGCATAATATTTCCTTTCTTGTTGAGCTGTTCTTATTATGACTAGCATTCTCTATTGTGGCTACTCCTTGTGACATAGTTCCTCCGTTTCTTTGAGTTCTGAAATTTATGAGTTGACTTATTTGTCATACCCTTGTATTATTGTCATTGTTGCTGTTGTGCTTATTGTGGTGATACATGAGGTTTCTGCCGTGCGGTTGTTGTTATTGTGATGCACGAGGTTTCTGCCGTGCGGTTGTTGTTATGAGGTTGCACGAGGTTTCTGCCGTGCTATTGTTACTATTGATATTTGCACAAGCGGCGTGACAAGGCGGGATATATATATATATATATATATATATATATATATATATATATATATATATATATATATATATATATATATATATATATATATGGGTTGCGCATATGACGAGACAAGGTGAGAACATTATTATGCACGTATAGCAGGACAAGGCGGGCATTTATTTTACTATTGCACACGTGGCGAGACAAGGTGGGCTGTGTCAGGGATTGATTTGTGATGACTTGTGATGGCCTGGGGGCATTCTTGTTGTTGATATTTGTGTAGTGGTACACTTACTTGTGTGAGCTTTATCTTGTGAAAAGTTGTGTGAAAGTATTCTACGTGATGTCCATTTCTTTTTCCTGTACTTACTAGCGGGCATGAACTATGTTAGGACACTTGCACAAGCATACACGTAGTTGAGCACTCTTATCGGTTAAGAAGTTTTTCCTTGATATTATTGAGTATAGATGAACACTCTTGTTTACTTGCCTTCTATGTGAGAATGGCTCTATTTGGCATGTGAGTCGTCAGTGCGGTTGTGAAGTGTAATTGAGGGCACAAGATGCCAAGTGTTAAGGTTCAGGCATTGGGACCCGTGAGTTGTGAATAGTATGAGGTTCGATACTTCGTGGAGTTTATTGACTAAAACCTGTTGTGAAAGCTGTCGTTTTGTTGAGTTGTTACTTGTCCTTTCTTTATCTGTGATTTTATTGGATTTAGGCTGTGTTTCCGTTCGTTCTTCTATGTCATTATTAAGGTGTTCCGCTGATAGTTGTTGTTTTCCTTCCTTATTGCAATTACCATATTATTTGCCAATTCGCGTAGTCTTTATGTAGATATCATACTTTGTTGCTCTTATACTTATACTTGTTCAGGTTATTTAGTCCAGTAGGTGGCTCGAATGTTCCTCGTCACTACTCCACTGAGGTTAATCTTGATATTTGCTGGGTACCGCCGTGGTGTACTCATACTACACTTCTGCACATTTATTTTGTGCATATCCAAGTATTTTGAAGTCAGTTGATCATTAGCTAGCTGTGCGGACTGTTGTTGTGGAGGCTCAAGGTAAACCTGTTGCTGCATTCGCAGGCTTTAGAGTCACTTTCTGATTTGTATTCATAATGTTTACTTTATTTCAAACAGTTGTATTTAGAAAATTGTAGCAAATTCTGTAGAGCTTATGACTTGTACTACCAATTTTGGGAATCGTAAATTTTATAGAGTTTTTCATTTCAAAAATTGTTATACGTTATTTAATTATTGTTGTTATTCAAAAGATATTAGACTTACCTAGTCCTTAAGACTAGGTGCCATCACGATGCCCAACGGAGGGGAAATTGGGTCGTGACAGGAAGTGAAAAAAGCAAGGATCATCTATTCTTTAAATGTGATTGGGCCAAAGCATTGGGAGAGGAGATCAAAGCTTGGATAGGGCAAGAATTTCAGCTCACACACCCAAAGCAATGGCTGCAAAAAGATAAGGAGAAAGCATCGGAGAAGATTTTAAAAAAGGAGACTACGACAGTGGTAGTAGGAGCAGTGACATACCATACTTATACCCATTTGGCCAAGCTGCAAAAATCAACTTATTTTGAGAAGTGTTTTTCTTAAAAGTATTTTTGGTGAGACACAATTTGTGTTTGGTTAATTAATTTGAAAAGCAATCTGAGCAACAATTAGCGTTTGGGAAAGTTTTAAAAAATTACTTTTAAGTGTATTTTTCTCAAAAGTGTTTTTCAAAAAAGTACTTTCAGAGAGAAGCTACTTTTTTCTGCTTCTCCAAAACTACTTCTGGTTCTCCTCAAAAGTACTTTTTTTACTTTCAAAAGTTTGGTCAAACACCTTAATTTTTGAAAAGAGACTTTTGACTCAAAAGAAGCTTGGCCAAACATGCTATTAGATAGGTAAGAATTGGAGATTGTATAAAAATATCAATATTAATAGAAATTATGTGATACAACAAATACATAATGAGATTAGGGAGGGTAGAAATGTTGCGAGAAGGTAGAATAGCTAGGAAATGTTTTTCTTTTGGATACAGACTATGTAATTAGAGCCTGGTTGCAGAGGTCTCCTTATCAGTCAGGGTTTAAGATGCTCTTAGATGTGTTATTCTTTGATTTGTTAATGGTAATTGTCACAGTTATTATCCCAAAAAAATAATGTTTTGAGAGGCGAATAATATTTGTATCCGTACCGATATTTTTCATTGCCTTTTGATATTATTATCATTTTTGAAAGGATTTCTAGTCTTAATTTCTATGTCAAATCTTCACCATTATGTTTTTCCTTGCTTTGTTTATTATCGCACTTAGCTACAGTTTCAAATAGACCGCCCAACACAATATTATTCCAACTACATACTACTGTGGGCTAAAATCATATGCAAAACAAAACTATCACTTCTCTGTTTCACCTTCAATAAGTAATAAAAACTGATAATCATACGAAGATAATAAGGGTTCGTTTGATACGCAGGATAAGGTGGGATAAAGTGTGGTACTAAATTTATATTATGTTTAGTTGGTCGGTATAAATTTATTCCGAGATAAATTTATACCGTCAACCAAATATAGTATAAACTTAATCCTGGATATCCCGTCTTATCCCACTTTATCTCATCAAACTTGATATTATTTTATCTCACCTCCTAAGTGGAATAAATTAGTCTAGGGATTATAATCTTAGGATTATAATCCCGAGACAATTTAGTTTGCGGACTAAGTTATCCCGGGATCCCATGATTATAATCCCTGGACTATTTTATCCCACCTGGAAGGTGGAATAAAATAATCCCAAATTTGATGGGATAAAGGAGAATAAGGTGGGATATTCAATATTAAGTATGAGATTAAATTTATACCATGTTTGGTTGATGGTATAAACAAGAACATTAGTCCGACTGATGCATAACTTGGCGATGTCCGCGGGGAATATCGGATATCTGTATCCAAAAAGAATTGTAAGAGAACAACTAATAAGTGCAGATACATAATCAAGGCACAAAATTCAATATACACAGAAACAAGAACATCAAGAGATCTCTTTTGGTCTTTATAACCAGCACTTGATAAGTCCATTTCTACTCCAAAAGTTTTACTAAATCATTAAAATCATTAACCTCTAGCTAGTTGTAATCAGCAAGCAGAGACTTAGTATATTAAAAACAAATCTATAGACAACCCCAAAGACTTAGTATATCCAGCCAGTCGACTAAATGAATCATATTAAGCAACTGTTTGAGCATATAAAGTAAAGTGGAGCCGTGGCGTAACTGGTAAAGTGCTGCCATATGATCAGGAGTTCACAGGTTCGAGCCGTGGAAACAGCCTCTTGCAGAAATGCAGGGTAAGACTGCGTACAATAGACCCTTGTGGTCCGGTCCGGTCCTTCCCCGGAGCCCGTGCATTGCGGGACTTAGTGCACCGGGCTGCCCTTTTGAACATATAAAGTCTCGCAATAAGCTTAACAAAGCAAATAATTTCGTTCTTACTTAATTTGAGTTGTTTCCTAACCATACTGGACAAGTTGGCAAAGACATCCTTCATATCTGGTCGTGCATTTAGATCCACTTTCAGATATTCTGCTGCTAATTTTGTGATTCTACAAGCGAGCTCTCCATTATAATCACGTCGCAGAAGTGATTTATTCACTATCGATCTTTTACCACGTTGGAGCTCGTCCACAATCCAACAATAATATGGTGTGTTAGCGTTCTTGGCAATCAATCCCACAAGCAGAACACCAAATACGTAAACATCAGATTTTAAAGTTCGAGTACCTTCATAAGCATCAAGGAGATTCAAATAAGGAATGGTAAGTACTCCGTTATCCTCCTCCTTTATACGAACCAGGAAACCAAAGTTCAATATTTTTATGTTGAAGTCCTGCAAATAGTACCGGAGCCAGGAATTCACATAAGGGGATTCAAAAAATACTAGAACGTCACACCTATGATTTGATCTTGCAACCTAAAACAATTATTAACCCCCCGCGCAACACTATAAGTTTTCCAAGCCAAGGGAAGTAACAATTTATATCTTTATACATAAAATTTTTATTTTAACCTACTTCGCAATATAATTTTATGGCCAAGAGGATTTAATCGAACCCCCTTGCATCAACCTACCTACGCCCCTACAAGTCAATGAAATAGTAACTTGTAAAATATCAACGAGGAGGTCGTATATGGGGTTCAACTGAAGGGGTGGACCTAGCTTATAAGTTATGGGTTCACGTAAGTCCAATAACTTTTGCTCAAATCTTGTATTTGCATTAACAAATTAACTAAATATCTGTAAATATGTGACAGTAAACACAAATATTATCGTATATTAACTTGAGGTCGCTGTTGGAATCCACAAACATCAAATCCTGAATCCGCCTCTGTTTAGTTGTTGCCTTGTCAATCATTATGCTAGAAGGTTCCATACCACCAGATGCAAATTGTCTCTCATGCAACCATGTGAAGAGGCTTGTAAGTTGAGTTGCTACCTTCATTCTATCATCCCATCCGAAGTCTTTGCCTACTCAAGAAACAAATGACAAGTCAAAATCAGAGCACACAAAACTACTAAATTTAGTAGCCATCAAACTATAGCAGGTGAAGATTTCTTTAAGTAGATAATCAAATACCAGAACGAAGCACGCCCGACAAATATTTATCCGGTTTTTCATCATACACAACTGCAAGTTTATATTGAAAACAGAACCCCTTTAACTTCATCAAACATGGATGCCAGTTTTTATCGGTCAATATTTCAAGCTCACTCTGCAAATACATTTCAAATGACTTAGCAAAAAATGTTAAAGACATAATTTTAAGAGAAATTTGATCAATCCAACTAAACCAAATATGTTTAACATACACAAAATCTAGTTGGATGATCAACATAACTCTTTTTACATGGCCAAAAGAAGTCCCATGTTTTGATAGTAATAGCATCATCTCCTCTGCAGTTGAACAATCTCCCGTATTTTTAAACACGTAGTGAGGGTGAAGGTTGTGGGTCATATCTTTCAAATCCTTAAAACTGTATGCTTTCGCATCACCAATGGGTGTTAGAGTCATTTTCCAAAGAGTCCTGCACACATTCAACAACAAATATAGCCGTCCGACACATGGGCCTACACAAGAACTTTTGTAAGAGGTGTCGAAATTTATAGAAGAGCTGGAATAAGTAACTTTAATTATCATATTTCTAGACAAGAAATAGCCTTAGTCCATTGGTTTTGTTGAGTCTTAAGTTAGAAAAGGTCCTTAGTTCGAATATTTGCAAAAAATACATGCTAGTTAAGGTTCGAACCTCTTAGAGCACAATCAAGAACATTACCAACGCGTGAGACAATATATATATAGATTGTCATTTATATGTATATTGTATACGGTCAAAATCGAGTTTACCCTTCGTATGACTAATCGAGATTAAGGCGTGATGGACCGAGGTTCGTCATGGTAATATCGAGCTATGATATGAAGTCTGGCTGTTGAGTTTGAGGTTCAGGCTTATACAGTGTGTAGATTTGAGATTCGGGTCTTGAAAAGAATTCTGGATGTTAGAAATTTGGCTCCATGGTTTTTGGGCTAAGGTTGAATTAATAATTTTCAGTTATGTTGTGTGTTCATGCCTATGTTGAATTGGGTGACGTGAGATCACCCCCGGGTATGTGTGTGGTAAGGTGGAATAGAGATTTGGAGGTTAAGAACAACTCTTGGCACGTTCGAGGACGAACGTATGTTTAAGTGAGGGAGAATGTAACGACCTGATAGGTCGTTTTGAGTATCACAATCCCGTTTCCCTATTTACTGCTCAATTTATGCCTCACATTTGATTTATGACTTATCGGGTTAGTTGGTTCGGGTCCGGAAGGATTTCAGACTGAAATGAGACACTTAGTCTCATAATTGAAAACTTAAGTTAGAAATGTTGACCGGATATTCACTTATGTGTAAACGACCTCGGAATTTAATTCTGATGATTCCAATAGCTCCGTATGGTGATTTTGGACTTAGGAGCGTGTCCGGAAAATTATTTGGAGGTCCGTAGTGGAATTAGGCTTGAAATGCCGAAAGTTAAATTTTTGGGAAGTTTGACCGGGGGTTGACTTTTTGATATCGAGGTCGGAATACGATTATGGAAATTGAAATAGCTTCATTATGTCATTTATGACTTGTGTGCAAAATTTGAGGTCAATCGGACTTGATTCGATGGGTTTCGGCATCGAATGTAGAAGTTGGAAATTTCATAAGACTAAAGTTTCAAGTGAGTTCGCACAAAACCTAACTTCTTCAAATAAGTATAACTCTCATGATACGAAGTTTTATATGGTATATTACCTATCAAATCAAAGATCTTTGAGTCTAGTTTCTAACGCTTTAAACCGTTCGTCATTTGGACATTCCTACAAGAAGTTATGACCAAATTACCAAAGGCTGGAAAAATATAATTATGCGACCAATTATGCGATCGCAAAACTGCTTCTGCGACCGCAAAACAGGTCGCAGAATGGACCAGAAGAGCCCAGTTTTGGGCGCCGATTTTGTGATCAATTTTACGGCCTGCATACCCATTCTGCGGTCCATTATGCGACCGCATACCTGCTTTCGGAGGGTTAATTTTTCTATTTTTATAACCCGACCCCATTTTGATAAATAGGCTTTGTGGCTTATTTTGGGATAATTATCTGATGATTTTAGAGATAAGTGAGAGTGTTCTAGAGAGAGGAAGTAGATGAAGTATCTTGTTCATCAAATTCTTGTCCAAGCCTTGAAATCCAACAAGAAATCCCCCAAGTTCTTCATCAAAGAGGTAAGGTTCTAACCCCTAATCTTCAATTTCGAGTTTGGGTAATGATGGGTGATTAAGAGTATGATTCTTGGGTGTAATAGTATTATTTATACGTATCAATAAGGTTTATGGAAAGAGTGTTAAGTTCAAATGGGTAAAGATTGGGTTGAAAATGGTAGAAATCTTCAAAGAATTCAATTGAAGATTTGAGGGTCGAGTTGATGTCAGAATTTGGTGAAATTTATATGGTTGGACTCATGGTTGGATGGGCGTTAATATTTTGTAACTTTTGTCTGGTTCAAAGATGTGGGCCCCACGGGCGATTTTTGAGTGTAATTTCGGATTTTTGAAAAATATTAGTATTTTGATATGGAATTAATTCCTATAATTTTTGTGGGCTAAATCAAATTAATTGTGACTAGATTCGAGCTGTTTGGAAGTTGATACGCATAGAATGGAATTTCTGGAGCATTGCTTAGCTTGCTCGACATTGGATTTGGCTTGTTCGAGGTAAGTAACTCTTCTAATCTTGGAGTTGAGGGTGTGAACCCTGGATATATGTATTTCGTGAATTGTTGGGAGGTGACGCACATACTAGGTGACAGGCGTGTGGGTGTGCACTATAGAAATTGTGACATAATTATTTTTGTGGAATTTTGTTGTTAAATGATCTTGGCATTTTTCATGTGGTTTTATGCATTAAAGAAATTGAGCTGAAAAACATATTAAAAATCATGTTGAGGCTATGTGCTAGTATTATTGGGACCCACAGAGGTCATATTATTGTGAATTATTTATTTTAAATTGAAAATTTATACTCAGTCATATTCATATCATTACATATCATATCTCAGTATCTATTATTATTTATTGATACATCATATCATCATTTTGGGCTGGTCACATGACATTGTGAGCCCATGAGAGAGACTGGAGAGATTGATGACCGAGGGAGGCCGAGGGCCTGATTGTGAGGATATTTTTGGGATCGGGCTGCACGCTGCAGTAGGCCATGTTGGCTTTTTATATATATTATACTATTGCACGTGTGTTGGCCGTGCAACACGTGAGTTGGCCGTGCGGATCCAGACATTTATATTATTGCACGTGAGTTGGCCGTGCTTATAGCGCTTGTGCTGTAGGATCCCCTTATGAGTCTGTACACACCCCTAGTGAGCGCAATCGACTATAAATAGGGATCGAGCTGCACGCCGCAACAGGTATTGTATAGCGCTGAGTGATTGAGTGTGCTGAGCACAGTGAGAGAGAATGCGAGATAGTGAGATTGAGTACTGTGAGAGTGTGAGTACATGAGTACAATCTCTGAGATACATTGCATTGACATGCACACCTGACATATATGCATAGAGATGTGTTTTCCTCATACTGTACGGTATCACATTATTCATGATTTCTTACACATGTTGACATATGGGCATAGTGATGCATTTGTTTTACAATGGTTATCTGAAAAGAAAATGAGATATTTTATTTATTATTGAAAGTATTTTGGAAAATTTTCTGTTTTCAAACTTATTCACATTTTTGGTAACTTTGGCAAAAGATTTGGGTTTTCACTGATGTACTTGAAAGGAAGAACTATTATTGCTGAAATCATGATGTGACTGAGCATTTTATCTCTGAGTTACTTCTGGTATTATTTGCTTTATGTCGTTATTAACTGTTGTGGATTAGTGGATTTGGACCCGACCTTGGTAGAAGCTCGTCACTACTTTCAACCTAAGGCTAGGTTTGTTACTTACTCAGTACATGAGGTCGATTGTACTGATACTACACTTCTGCACATTGCGTGCAGATGTTGACTGCTGTTGTTGCTGTGCTCGATGGTTGCGGGATTTGATGTACCTGTGTTCCTATTGTAGCTGCCTCTTGTTCATGGTAGCCTTAAATTTATGAAAGCTCTGTTTATGTACTATTCAAACAGACTATGTATTTATTTCATTTTCGCTTTGTATACTCTATTCTTAGAAGCTCATGATTTGTACTACCAGTTCTTGGGGAATGTATAAGGTTAAGATAATTATTTACTTAAATTTCTTTAATAATTATTTTTGGAATTGGATAGTTGAAAGTTGGCTTACCTAGCGGGTTGGGTTAGGTGTCATCACGACTAGTTGAATTTTGGGTCGTGACAATTTACTACTTCTAAACCAACAAACTTTGACTCCATCTTGAATATAATCCCCCTTTGGGTTGACAATTCTATAAATGATAGTCTTATTAAAGATGTTACTGATAATGAGATTCGAAGAGCTGTATTTAATATGCATCCTCTCAAAGCACCAGGAGTAGAAGGTATGACTCCTTTTTTCTTTCAAAAATATTGGAATATTCTTTTTGTTGACTTATGTGCAGCAATTAAAAGTTTTTTCCAGTTAGGTTACCTTCTCCCTTCATGGAATCAAACTCTTATAACGTTAATCCCTTAAGTGATAAATCCAAGTGGTATTAGTCAATATAGACCTATAAGTTTGTGTTCGACTATCTATAAAATTATTTCTAAGATTATTGTTTGTAGATTGAAAACATATTTACCTAAGATAATTTCTCCTAATCAAGCTGCTTTTATTGGAAAGAGACAAATCCTAGACAATGTTGTTTTATCTCATGAATTTATACATCTTCTAAAGAATAAAAGAAGAGGTAATAACAAATACATGGCTTTGAAATTGGATATGGTTAAAGCTTATGATCGTGTTGAATGGATTTATATCCAACAATTACTTCTGAAAATGGATTTTCATGAGACATTCGTCACTTGGATTATGCTTTTGTATTACTACACCTATGTACAGGTTTAACATAAATGGGCAAATAGCTGGTGAAGTGATACCTACTAGGGGATTAAGACAAGGTGATCCTTTGTCACCATATTTGTTCTTAATATGTGCCAAAGGTCTTTCTAGACTATTAAACCATGCGGAATGCCAAGGGGATATTCAAGGTCTAAGTAACGGTAAATCACCTTTTTTCGCGGATGATTCTTTTATATTTTGTTCTGCTAATATCCAAAATGCTAGTAATATCTCTAAAATTTTAAAAATTTATGAAGAATGTTTTGGACAAAAGGTGAAGTTGGATAAATCAGCGATAATTTTTAGTAAAAATACTCTTGAAAGTGATAAAGATGGTATTATTGCAGAGCTAGACCGGCTACAAAGGAATAACTTAGGCTTTTATCTCGGTTTACCTGCAGTAGTTGGAAGATCTAAGAAGAAAATGTTGGAATTTATTAAGGATAGAGTGAGGACAAAAATTAAGGGTTGGAAAAATAATTTTCTAAGTCCAGCCGGAAAAGAGGTGATGCTTAAATCTGTCTTATCCGCGATTCCGGCTTATGCTTTATCTTGTTTTCAATTTCCAGATAGCCTATGCAAAGAGATTACTACTATTTTTTCTAATTTCTGGTGGGGGCAAAATGAGAACAGGAGGAAAATTCATTTTGAAAAATGGGAGAATCTTTGTTTAGCAAAATCAAAAGGTGGTATTGGCTTTAGAGATTTAAAATCTTTTAACCAAGCTTTGTTAGCTAAACTTGCGTGGAGAATTTTAACTCAACAAGATTCATTACACTTTAAAAATCTCAAAAGTAAGTACTTTCAAAATAATTCTTTCCTTAAAGCTACTATTTCATCATCTAGTTCTTGGGTTTGGAAAAGTATTATTTGGGGAAGAGAGCTATTGCAAAAAGGGATTCGATGGAGGGTATAACAGGTGAAAATATTAAGGTTTGGATTGATCCTTGGATTCCTAATTCTAGTAGATTTAGACTACAACATTATCAAACGCAAGTGAATACAAAGTTGCAAGTTAATGCCCTTATTGATCAAAAGACGCATACTTGAAAGTTGCACGATGTTCAGAATTTGTTTTGTATTGATGATATTCATGCAATTTTCTCCATCCCCATCTCTACTACGGGCTCTTTGGATAGAATTATTTGGCATCACTCTAAATCAGGTAATTATGAGGTTAAATCAGGTTATCATTTAGCTAAAGAAATTGCAAGATGTAAGGATGGTAACAATGCTAGACCTCAATCTAGTCATCACTCTTTTTCAAAAGCTTTTTGGAAGTTCTTATGGTCTCTGAACATTAAGAACAAATATAAACATTTTATTAGGAAATGTATTTTGAATGTGCTACCTGTTAATTGTACTATTTCTAAACGTTTAAGTCCTGTATGTGAAGTATGTAAGGTTTGTGGCTTAGAAAATGAAACTATTGAACATATTCTCTTTAGATGTCATAAAGCTCAGATAGTTTGGAAATTAAGTCCTATTAATTGGCCTAACTTAGAACATACTTTATATTTTGCTGCGTGGTGGTACGATGTTTTCATTAATGCTAATAAATATCCTGATTCTATTGAAATTGTTAAACTAAGCTGTAACGACCCGACCGGTCGTTTTGAGTATTACAACCCCGTTTTCCCATTTACTGCTCAAATTGGGCTTTACAGTTGTTGTGTTGACGGGGCAATTGGTTCGGGTCCGGTGAGGTTTTGGAATGAATTGGAATATTTAGTTCCAAGGTTTAAAGCTTAAGTTAAAATAGTGACCGGATGTTGACTTATGTGTAAACGACCTCGGAATTTAATCCTGATGATTCCAATAGCTCCGTATGGTGATTTTGGACTTAGGAGCGTGTCCGAAAAATTATTTGGAGGTCCGTAGTGAAATTAGGCTTGAAATACCGAAAGTTAAATTTTTGAAAAGTTTGACCGGGGGAGGGGTTGACTTTTTGATATCGGGGTCGGAATTAAATTCTGAAAATTGAAACAACTTCGTTATGTCATTTATGACTTGTGTGCAAAATTTGAAGTCATTCCGGATTGATTTGATGTATTTCAGCACAAGATATAGAATTTGAAAGTTCAAAGTTCATTAAGCTTGAATTGAGGTGCGATTCGTAGTTTTAGCGTTGTTTGATGTGATTCGAGGCTTCAACTAAGTTCGTATGATATTTTAGGACTTGTTGGTATATTTGGTTGAGGTCCCGAGGGGCTCGGGTGAGTTTCGGGGTGGTTTCAGACCATTTCTAGGCCATTTTTACTTGCTGGTTTCTGCCTACAGAGGTGTGCATCGCGATCACGAACATTTGGTCGCGTTTGCGAAGAGCAGTTTGGAGCCTTGTGAATTGCGGAAGCTCTTTCGCGATCGCGTAGAACAAAATCTGTGCTGCACTGACCCGACTTTAGAAGCTTATATCTCGTAATCTATAAGGAATTTGGAGATAATCCAAAAATGAAAGTTGTAGCCCTTGATGCTTAGTTTTTAGAAATATAAACAAATTATCATTTGGAGTTGTGTATAAAAAGTTATGGTGGATACACTATAGGCTGTCTGGGAAGAGTAAATGCCTGGACAAAAGATATATTTCGAGGTTTCGGCCATTTTAACACATTTGGAGCTATGGAGCTCGGATTGAAGCGATGTTTGAGGCGATTTTTACCATATGGATTGGGGTAAGTGATTATAACTCAATTTTGATTAAATTACACGAATCTATTATTGTTTTTATCAACAAATTAGTGTTTTGGGTTGAAAATAGTAGAAAAATTCATAGACTTTAATTAAGAATTTGAAGGCCAAGTTGTGGTCGGATTTGAGTAATTTTAGTATGGTTGGACTCGTGGTTAAATGGGGATTCGGATTTTGTGAGTTTTATCAAATTTCGAGACGTGGGCCCTACAAGTGATTTTTGGGGCGTAATTTCGAATTTTTGGAAAATATTAGTATTTTGATATGAAATTAATTCCTATAATTTTTGTGAGCTGAATCAAATTAATTGTGACTAGATTCGAGCCCTTTGGAAGTTGATACGCGCATAATGAAATTTTTGGATCATTGCTTAGCTTGCCCGACATTGGATTTGGCTTGTTCGAGGTAAGTAACTCTTCTAATCTTGGAGTTGAGGGTATGAACACTGAATATATGTATTTTGTGAATTGTTGGAAGGTGACGCACATGCTAGGTGACGGGCGTGTGGGCGTGCACTATAGAAATTGTGACATAATTATTTTTGTGAAATTTTATAGTTAAATAATCTTGGCATTTTCTATGCGGTTTTATGTGTTAAAGAAATTGAGCTGAAAAGCATATTAAAAATCATGTTGAGGCTATGTGCCAGTATTATTGGGAACCAAAAAGGTCATATTACTGTGAATTATTGTGTTAAATTAAAAATTCATACTCAGTCATATTCATTTCATTGCATATCATATCTCAGTCTCTGTTGTTATTTATTGATACAACATATCATCATTTTGGGCTATTTTCATGACATTGTGAGCCCATGAGAGAGAGACTGGAGAGATTGATGACTGAGTGAGGCCGAGGGCCTGATTTGTGAGGATATTTATGGGATCGGGTTGCACGCCGCAACAGGCCAGGTTGGCTTTATATATATTATTATTGCACGTGAGTTGGCCGTGCGGATCCAGATATTTATATTATGGCATGTGAGTTATCCGTGCAGCACGTGAGTTGTCCGTTCTTATAGCGCTTGGGCTGTAGGAGCCCCTCATGAGTCTGTATACCCCCAGTGAGCGCAGTTCTATAAACAGGGATCGGGTTGCATGCCGCAACATGTATTGTATAGCGCTGAGTGATTGAGTGTGCTGAGCACAGTGAGAGAGAATGCGAGACAGTGAGATTGAGTACTCTGAGAGTGTGAGTACATGAGTACAATCTCTGAGATACATTGCATTGATATGCACACATGACATATATGCATAGAGATGTGTTTCCTCATGCTGTACGGTATCACATTATTCATGATTTCTCACACATGCTGACAGATGGGCATAGTGATGCATTGGTTTTACACTGGTTATCTGGGAAAAAAAATGAGATATTTTATTTATTATTGAAAGGATTTTGGAAAAATTAATTGCTTTCAAACTTATTCATATTTTTGGCAATTTCGGCAATCGATTTGGGTTTTCACTAATGTATTTGAAAGAAAGAACTATTATTTTTGAAATCATGATTTGGCTAAGCATTTTATCTCTGTGTTTCTTCTGGTATTATTTGTTTTATGTTGTTATGGACCGTTGTGGACTAGTGGTTTTGGACCCCGACCTTGGTAGAAGCTCGTCACTACTTTCAACCTACGGCTAGGTTTGTTATTTACCAAGTGTATGGGGTCGGTTGTACTGATACTACACTTCTGCACATTGCGTGCAGATGTTGCCTGCTGTTGTTGCTGTGCTCGATGGTTGCGGGATCTGAAGATGTACCTGCGTTCTTGTTGTAGCTGCCTCTTGTTCAGGGTAGCCTTAGATTTATAAAAGCTCTGTTTATGTATTATTCAAACAGACTATGTATTTATTTCATTTTCGCTTTGTATACTCTATTCTTAGAAGCTCATGATTTGTACTACTAGTTCTTGAGGATTGTACAAGATTAAGACTTTATTCACTTAAATTGCTTTAATAATTATTATTGAAATTGGATAGTTGGTAATTGGCTTACCTAACGGGTTGGGTTAGGTGCCATCACGACTAGTTGGATTTTGGGTCATGATAAGGTGGTATCAGAGCTCTAGGTTCATAGGTTCTACAAGTCATGAGCAAGTGTCTAGTAGAGTCTTGCGGATCGGTATGATGACGTCCATACTTATCTTCGAGAGGCTACAGGGCATTTAGGATATATACTTCCCATCTTTCTTTCCTTATCGTGCGGGATTGATTCAGCTTGGGACATAATTCTTTGAATTCCTTCCACGTATTCGTATGCGCACATGAGCGCTCAGTATCAGTTGTGTATCGCCGGTTTGTGATTTCAGGGATGATATGCGAGATGTGAATTCTATGTTTTGGTGATGGGCCAGTCTGGAGGACTTGAGGACATGGTTAGACCGCAGTTTAAGCTCGGCAGCTTCAGTTATAACTTGTACAATTGGACTCAAATGTCCGGTAATGACCCTGCAGTGGAATTTATGGCTCGATGAGAGGTGGAATGGAGGTATGATGGGTATGATGTGATCGTGGGATGTGTTAAGATGATTTGAATGTGACGAGAAGTGTTTCCTTGAAATGTAAAGAAATGGCCATTGGGTGCTTGATTTTCGTTTTAATGTGACATACAGTCTCGAGTATGAATGATTTGAAGGATCTTTCATATTATTAAATTTTGGGGTAAATTAAATTCTCATGTCTGGATAATGAGTTGAACTCAGATTGACTAAGTGATTGCATAGTAATTGTGACTGCGAAAAGATATAACAAGATTTCAATTTGAGGCTAGGGAGGTGGGTTATCTCCTGGAGAGTAATCTACGTAGATGTGTCCCTTATATGTGAGTGGAGAGTTACTTTTCCGCCAGCAGGGCGTATGTGTGGAGATTTGAATTTGAATCTGGCTGAGAAAGTTGACTTGAGTGTCAAGAGAATGATTGCGAGCTTAGTAGATGATTTGGAGTATTTTTATGTTTGGCGTTGTATGAGCTTGAGAAGAATTTTTCGTTGAACTGATGGAAGTATTAGGGAAGTAGTAGAGTATGGATATTGTGAGTTATGGAGTGTTGAAATCTATGGCTTTGAGCCAAGTGGGGGAGCCTGCTATAGACAAATCAATTCATGGGTATGTGTCAAATTTTGTTTGGGTCTAAAGTATACTTGGGAATCAGTGATGACTTGCAGAGGTGGAGTTCGAAAATGACTCGAATAAGGAAAATTCCTGGTTACAGATTATATTGCATGAATGAGTATATGAAAAATCGTGGGATGAGTGAGTTGTTATTGGTGAATGATGTAGTGCGCACGGAGTATGAATTTGATATGAATTTGATATGTGGTGTTAAAGTAGAGTTACTTCTTTGAGTGTTGTGAAGCTAATGGGGCACGTGTCTTTTGACCCATTTGGGCGATGCAATTAAGATGTGAGCAAAGTGGGTGACTCCCGAGAAAATTTCAGTGGGTTTGAGAATTATATATAGCAATTGAGAATGTTTCCGGACTTATGTATGGATAAAATCTAAGATTTGCGTTTGATAGTTCATGGACTTGCGGAAATTCTATATGACTATGGATTCTACATTTTTGTATAAGAAAGGTAAGAAGAACAATTTCAAATTCATATAAGGTATTTTCATAGTGAGTGTTACAGTTGTAGTATTTATGGAGGTGCTTAAGAAGAGTACCGTTGCTTATGGGCCGTAGGGCGTTGTGGTTCTATGCTAAGGTTTGTAGGGTAAGTTGTGGTTAAAGATCATGGTATTTTAGCAAGAAGAAGTATCAATCTGAAGACAAATTCGGAAGGGACTCGGAGAAAATAGGACAACTGGGTAGTAGGTTGGATCAGTATGGTAATGGATATGATCGGTTCTTTGGGTGCTTATGATGTGGGGGTTTTCTACAGGTGCTTTGTGGCAATACACCTAGACTTGGCGACCTACGTGGCTTGGTCGCGTTAGAGGAATTTAGTTTTAAGGGCTTGATTATGTGCAAATGGATTCCAAAGTATTCTTGATGGTTTCTACCAGTGTGGAGAACGTGTTGTGTATTGTGATTTCCTCCTGGAAAGAAGTAAGAGAAATGTTTCTAACTAAAATGGTATGCAAATTATTGGTGTTGTATGAGAAAGGAGCGGACTTCAGAAGGCGCATTGTATTTTGACTTACAGATGTATAAATTAGTATTGCGGTACTCACATGGTTGACAGACTGTGATATTCAAATTTTGTCAAGTGGCACAGAAGAACTTTTAAAGTATTTCTTGTGGGATGATCGTGTATGAGAGAGGTGTTAGGCATTCGGGCGGTGGAGATGGAATCAAATATGGTGATTTACGTGTTCTATGAATTTGGAATTTGGGAGTTTCAGGAGCAGATTGTACATGGTTGCGGACTGTGAAGTCATGGTCGAAGCTAGTCAGATGATAAGATGTATTATGAATTAGTAGCGGTAAATTTTTGGAGGGTTATTTATCTACTGTGGGTAACCAGAGTTGATTTGGGGGTCCATTGATAGGCCTAATTAAGATGTGTATTCTACACCGAGCCGGAATGGTTGGTTCCATACTGCTATTATTGGGGGATGTGTCATTCGGTTGATGTTGAACTTATTCGTGTTCTCAAATGATCTGTGAGTTACTCCTTTATTCTACGAGAAGTTGTGATTCATTGGTTATGTGCACAGATGGTGCGGTTCTATTTGAGCTTTATAGCGAAATTTGAGTGTGATGAGTATTTGGGTATTACATGATTGATAGCGTAATGGTTATGTCCTTTCAGATTTTGTGTGGTATTTTTGTCAATTGCCTCTCCGTCGTTATTAATTTGGAGCAGGGTGGCTCGGGGCATATAATATGAACCTCGTGTTAGAATCGAGTGATGGTTCTACGGTGTATGATGAATTTTTAGCGTTTCGTTGCAGAGGTACTTGTTAATCTGGCGGGGCAGTTCTCTCATTTGAGTCATTTTCCATGACTGGGTACATTTGAATTGTTGCGTATTAGTGCACGGATGGCACGAGTTGTGGCTCCGAGTCATATTGGTGCGGTATGTCTGTGGAACAATTATGTTTAGTAATATAAGGTCATTGGACCTGGAATGGGTACTATCAGGTTTAATTTTGGTATATTCGGGAGTATAATATTGAAAGTCGGCTCAGAAAGTGATTATGGTTCCGGTTGGGGCGAGAGATTTCCATGACTTGTTGGTCTGATAAGGGGTTACGAGATTCTGCGTGTTTCTTTTATTATCAACAATGTATGAAGGTTTTGGGATAAGGTTTGGTTCGATATGGGTTTAATACTAGCATATGGGTGGTTTTGGAGTAGTCACTGCGATCAGGAATCTTTACCCCTGTTCTTCAAGATTTCTCAGTAATTTCTAGGTTTTTGCCCAGATTTTCTTTAAATATTCACACTCCTTTCTTCGTCTTCAAAACCCGTTTCTTCAAAAATTTCAATTGTTTTTCCAAATCTTCAAACACTCCCCTGAATGACAATGTCCAATACATCAAAAATCGTCCTTCAATAAGTTGCCCCTTTGTCTTCTCAACCGGCAGCTGGTACTGAAGCAGTTGCCCCTGAAGTGGTGGCTAACGAGTCGGCCGCGAGCCCTCCTTGACAACTTTCATTCCTGGGGGCTTCTCAATTACAAATGACTTTAAATTCGAGAAGCCTTCACGTAAACAAGATCGGGGTGCAGGAGTCTCGATGTATATATGCTTCGTGACTGAAGACATTCTGCCCACAGTTCGAAAGGACTGCAATTGGGAGGATAAATATGTGGTAGTCCCCGGGCCCGAGGACGCCGTTACAACTCACATGGATGGGTACTTAGATGTTTACACTTACCCCTTCACATTGGGCCCGGCGGACCATATTTTTATGAATGTTTGCAAGAGGTACGAGGTGTACATCAGACAACTTCATCCATTATTGTGTAGGATCGTGACCCTTCTCCACTACTTCGTGGACAAGATCGAGTCTCATCAGTTCACGATCGACATTTGCTTCGATTATACTGTCACAACCGAAAATCACACCTGTCGTGATGGCGCCTATCTCAGTACTAGGAAAGCCGAGAACATCAATAACCCACAATTTGTTTTTAATATGGAAAATATAATAATTAAGTTTAAGAGAAAATCCCACAAATACTGGGTAAAATATATTCCCAAAACTCAGTGTCACTAAGTACATGAGCATCTATTTCAAGTTTGGAAAACACGGTCTATAATAGTCTAAGACCTAATACAGTAAAAAAGGAGATATGGAAGGAGAGTCAAGGTCTGCGAAACACGACAGCTACCTCTGAATCTCCGGAAAATTAACTGTGCGAAAGAATCAACACCCACCGTATCCGGAATTACCTGGATCTGCACACGAAGTGCAGGGTGTAGTATGAGTATAACCAACTCAGTAAGTAACAATAATAAATAAGAACTGAAGGTAGTGACGAGCTTCACAGCTAAGTCCAAATACAGTACTCTTCAATATAAAAGGGTAGGCATGATTTCAAGTTCAACATTTAAATCTCCACAGTAATTTCATATCAAATTTGACTGAAACAGAAAATAATATTTTTCCAAAATTTTCAAATTTGTGATATATGAGAGCTGAAGTACATCAATAATAAAATCACAGGATCCTCTCAGAGTAACATTAACTCAGTACTCCCATTCACTCCAACCTCAAAATCTCTCTTTCCTCACAGTCACTCATTCCTCACAGTCACTCATTCCTCTCAATCACTTAACACTCGGCACTCGCACTCGCACTCAGTAGGTACCTGCACTCACTGGGGGTGTGTAAAGACTCCGGAGGGGCTCCTTCAACCCAAGCACTATATCAAGTCAATCATGGCATAAATCAACAAAACATGCTGCGACATGCAACCCGATCCCATAAATATCCACACAATTAGGCCCTCGGCCTCACTCAATCATCAACCTTTCAAGTCTCTCGGGCTCTCAGAAATCATGATAAGCAGCCCCACAACAATGATATGATGCATCAATAAATAACAACAGAGACTAAGATATGATATGAAATGAATGAATATGACTGAGTGTGAAATTACAATTTGAGCATAAAATTCAACCACAGAAATGACCCCCAGTGGGTACCAACAATAACAACATATGCCTAAGCATGATTTTTAATACGATTATCAGCTCAATTTTCTCTAACACGTAGAGAATGTACATATATCAATAGATTATTCAATTATACATTTCCATGGAATTTGACCAAGTCAAAATTCCGACGGTGCACGCCCACACGCCCGTCACCTAGTATGTGCATCACCTCAAAACCAATCAGATAACACATAAACCGGGGTTTCATACCTTCAAGACCAAATTTAGAACAATTACTTAACTCAAACCGTGTAATTTCTTACTCCGCTATGCCTTTGCCTCGTTAATTGGCCTCCAAACGACTCGAATCTAGCCACAAATAATCCGATTCATTCAATAAAGATTATTGGAATTAATTCCATAAGAAAATACTAATTTTCCAACAAAATCCGAAATGTAACTCAAACATCGCCCGTGGGGCTTGTGTCTCGGAACCCAACCAAAGTTACAAAATATGAACGCCCATTCAACCACGAGTCCAACCATACCAAATTTACCAAAATCTGAACTCAACTCGACCTTCAAATCTCAATTAAAGTCTTTGAAGATTTCTACCATTTTCAACCCAATCTTTACCCATTTGAACTCAATAATCTTGCTACAAACCTTATTGGTACAAGCATGTATAAATAATACTCTTAATCATTATTAAGCTATTGAAGCACTAGAATCACCAACCATCCTAACAAGATTCAAAAATTCACTATTCATCTTCTTCTCCATTCAAGAACCCTAACTCACAATACCCATTTCAAGGACTAGCATAATTTTTCAACCAATTGGTACTTTCTACTTCACAATACATTCCAAATACTTAATCCATAGTTGTATTTAAGTGTAGGGTGGAGAATTTACCTTTGTAGCTGAAACCCTAACTTGAACCCTTTTGAATGATTCTTGAAGATTAGAGAAATCCCTAAGAATTTCAATCCATGTAGATGTTAATACTACCATTAACTAGTGTTAATCCATTATAAAAATATCATAAAACTCACCTTAGATGTGTATTTAGGTTGAGGATGCTCCACCTTCTCTCTAAAACCCAAAACTTAGCCAAAAATGTTATCTTTTTCTCTCTCCCCGAACCTCCCATGTTTTACAGAAAATGAGTTGCGTAGCCTATGCAGATTGGCTACGCAGCTTAAACCCTCCCCTTCACTTCTATGCTGATTTTGCCTACGCAACCTGCGTAGGCTACGCAAGCTTGTTGGGTTTCCTTCTTCCCTCTTTTCTCCACCATTCCAAGCCATTCCTTTATTCATGCAACTTAGTGACCTTCAACCCTTATAATATTCATGTCCAAGTATTTTACTGATCTCGATACCCTCGTGTGGGTTCGCAAGCACTTCGAGGTCTCGCAAAATATTCTCTTAAGCTCGAGTTCGGCTTATTATTGTTAGAAAATATTTTGGGTCTTTACAATCTCCCCCACTTAGAAACAATCATCCTTGAATTTCAAGCCGAAGCCGTAATTAAGTTCAAATATTCAATCATAACCCTTCTAGAACTTTGTACCAATTAATCTACCTCGGTACCACAAAACCTTAATTTCCTTAGTAAAACTTTTGTAGGGTCGTTATCGATAAGTCAACATCCGCTCAACCTTATCAACGTAAGTTCTAAACCTTGGAACTAAGTGTTCCAAAACCTCACCGGACCCGAACCAATTATTCCGACAAGTCAAATAACAACTGTAAGCATAATTTGAGTAGTAAATGGGGGAACGTGGCTGAAATACTCAAAACGACCGGCCGGGTCGTTACATTCTCCCCCACTTAAACATACGCTCGTCCTCCAATGTGCCAAGAGTTGTTTCCAAGCCATCACATCACTATTCCAATTTACCACTCACATACCTGGGGGTGATCCCACGCCACCCTATTCTATATAAGCTTGACAATACCACATAATTGAAGATCATTACTTCAACCTTAGCCCATAAACCTTGGAATTCAATTTCCAACATTCAGAATTTCTTTTCAAGACCTGGATCTCACATACTCGCAGCACCATTCTCGATCACAGTAACTACTTAAAACCTACCCGGTATTGGTATTAAACCCCATATCAAACAAAGCCCCGTTCTAAAACCTTCGTACACTACTGAAATAAAAGAAGCACGTGGAATCTCATAACCCCTTATCAGATCAACAAGTCATGAAGCTTTCTCGCCCCAACCAGAACCATAATCACCTTCTAAGATGACTTTCAAAATTATCCTCCCAATATACCGTAATAGAATCTGATAGTACTCATTCTAGGTCCAATAACCATATATTATTAAACACAACTAACCCAGTGACATGTCACACCAATATAACTCAAGCCATAATTGCACAACCTTGTACCCAAAATGGAAGATGTCTCATAGTATAGAACTGTATTGCAAGTTCAACAAGCACCACCACAACTGCAATGCTATAAGCTCATTATATATAGTAGAACCAAGACATACAAATTTGATAACAGTAACCAGCTCTTCTAGAGCTCACATTAACATCACTCACACGGACAACTCACGTGCTATAGTATCAATATCTGGACCCGCACGGACATTACATGTGCTATAGTATCAATATCTGGACCCGCACGGACAATTCACGTGCCAATAATATCAGTATAGAAATCCGCACGTACAACTCACGTGCCAATAATATAATCCGTCTAGCATAGTCACATACCTCTTGTCCAAGCATATCATACATGAGCAATCAAATAAGTACACACGTATATGATAAATGAATTAAGATTCTCATGCTTCTAGACTGGTATAAATAACACGCCATAGAGTAGGCCGGTGCAAAGTGTGCTATCACCACTCAAATCGGCAAGTTAACGCAGAAATGGTAACTACCCAATTTATTCAGGGAATTAGACTTTTTGTAACCTCAAGTGTTGTCCAGATAGTTCTCGACAAAGATACGAGTACGAAAAATGTTATAACTTAATGCTTAACAGTCAACTCTAGGCATAACTCTAGCCCCGATGCCCGCACATGGCTCAAACCTCCCATATGTATGCACTCGTGGCGTGCAATTATCACATTTAATTAATGCAATTAGTGCCTCCACTGAGTTTAAATAAAATACTCACCTCAACCAGGTTGTAACCCTGAAACAATTTGCTTATGAGAACTCCCAGGCCCCCAAATTCATATAACACATGAACCACCGTAACTGATCGCAACTCCAGCACTCGAATGAATATCACATTCTTCATGCACGATCATCCCACTAAGAATACTTCCATAATTCTTCCGTGCCGCATAGCGATAATTGGAATATCAGCATTCTATCACCCAGGTGAGTACCGCAATACCGATGAACATACGTAAGTCAAAACATAATGCGCCTTCTGAAATACGAACCTTTCTCGGGGATTACCGATATGTTATAACATTAATCTAAATATCTAAAACTGACCATTCTGTCCAGAATTCGTGACCCTTCAAGAATAAACTACCATGTTGTACATGTAAATCTTAATCCTGCACAACACACTACATCTATCATGCCATCATGTGACAAGCACAAGAATCTCCTTGTCAACTCTGAGTCACCAGCAAATTACATACCCGGTCAGTTAGAAACCTCCCTCTTACTTCATTCCAGGAGGAAATCACAATACACAATATGATCCCCACACCGGTAAAACATATCCAGCTTAAACCATGGTAGAAACCATCAAGAACACTTTGAAATCCATTTGCACATAACCAAGCTATCGGAACTGAATTCCTCTAACCCGACCAAGCCACGTAGGTCACCAAAACTAAGAATATTGTCACCAAAACATCTATAAAATCTCACCACATCATAATTACCCAAAATAACCGATCATACCATTACCATACTAGTCTAGCCTACTGCCCAGTTGTCCTAGTTACTTTGTGTTTCTTCTGAATTACCCTCAAGTTGACACTTCTCCTTGTCAGAACACTACGATCTATACCCAAAGCTCACTACAAGACATTCTAACATAAAACCATACTGCCCTAAGGTCCATAAGCCACTGTATTCTTCTTAAGTACCACAACCGTAACACTCACTCTGAAAATACCTTATGTGAATTTAAAATTATTCTTCTTACCTTTCTTACACTGAAATATAGAATCTATAGTCATACAAAATTACCGCAAGTTCAGGTACCATCCAGTGTAAATAACCGATTCTAGCGATATACAAATTCTGAAAAATTTTCAATTGACACAAATACATTTTCAATCCATTAGAACCCTTTCGAAAGTCATCCACTATGATCAAATCTAAATTGCACCGCCCAAACGGGCCGAAAGACACAAGTCCCATTAGCACAACATCCCCCAAAGAAGTAACCCTGCCTTAACACCACCAATCAAATTCATACTTTGTGCGCACTACATCCTTCAAATAATAATTTAATAATTTCATGTTTTTTAATATTTTCATAAAGTGCAATATAACACGCATTCAATAATATTTCTTACTCAAGTCATCCCCGATCGCAACCTCTGCAAGTCATAACTAATCAACAAGTATGCATCGGACTAACACCAATACCGCACATAATCGTGCAATCAAATCGTAGATAGCAAACTCCCCCACTTGGCTCAACGCCATATAACAAAACATCTGATAACTTACCATACCCGTACTATACTATTGACATAATCCCGCAGTGAATTCCAAGAAAATTCTTCACAAGCTCAGGTAACACAAACCATAAAATACTTCAAATCATCTACTAAGCTCGCCTTCATCCCCCTAACGGTCAAGTCAACTTTCTCAACTAATCCAAACTCAAATCTTAACACATATACCCCGCTGGGAGAAAAGAAACCCTCCACTCAACATTATAAGGAACACACATACGTAGATTACTCCGCAGGAGATAACCCATCTGCTTAGCCTCAAATTGGCATCTTGCTATACCCTTTCGCAACCACAATTACTATGAAAATCACTTAATATTTCTGAGTATGAACTCATCAACACGACATAAAAAATCTACTCCGCTCTATAATTAAAGAGCATGACAGATCCCTCAACACACTCACAACTCAAGACCGTACGCCACATCAAAACAAGAATCAAGTACCCAATAGCAAACTCTTGAGTCACAAGTAAACTTTATTTGTCTTATTCAACCCATCTAAACACATCATGCATTCACATCATACTCATCATATAGTCATTTAACCGCTCATCGATCCATAAATTCCACTCATAGGGATACTACCAAATGCATAAGTCTAAACGCACAAGTTCTCACAACCAAAACTACCGAGCTTAAGCTGCGGTCTAACCCCGGCCTCAAGTCCTCCAGGCCGTGATATCACTAAAACACAAAATACTCATCTCGAACCTCATTCATGGAATCACAAGCCGGCGATGCACATACTATACCGAGCGCTCACATGCGTACACGAATGCGTGGAAGAGATTCTAAGAGTTATGTTTCAAGCTGAATCAATGTCGCACGAAAGAATACAAGAAACTGAAATTTCCTAAGGGTTCGGAAGACTCTCGAAGATAAGTACAGACGTCTCTGTACCGATCCGCAAGACTCTACTAAATCTGCTCATAACTCGTGAGATCTATGTAACCTAGGCTCTGATACCAACTTGTCACGATCCAAAATCACACCTGTCGTGATGGCGCCTATCTCAGTACTAGGCAAGCCGATAACATCAATAACCCATAATTTCTTTTAGATACGGAAAATATAATAATTAGGTTTAAGAGAAAATCCCACAAATACTGGGTAAAATATATTCCCAAAATCCAATGTCACTAAGTACATGAGCATCTATTTCAAGTCTGGAAAATACTATCTATAATAGTCTTAGACCAAATAAAGTAAACAAGAAGATATGGAAGGAGAGACAAGGTCTGCGAAACACGACAACTACTTCTAAAAATTAATTGTGCAAAAGAATCAACACCCACCGTATCCGGAATCACCTGGATCTGCACACGAAGTGCATGGTGTAGTATGAGTACAACCAACTCAGTAAGTAACCATAATAAAAAAGAACTGAAGGTAGTGACGAGCTTCAAAACAAAGTCCAAATACAGTACTCTCCAACATAAAAGGGTAGGCATGATTTCAAGTTCAACATTTAAAACTCCACAGTAATTTCATATCAAATTTGACTGAAACAGAAAATAATATTTTTCCGAAATTTCCAAAATAGTGATATATGACAGTTGAAGTGCAACAATAATGAAATCAAAGCATCCTTTCAGAGTAACAGTCACTGAGTACTCCCATTCACTCCAACCTCACAGTCACTCTTTCCTCACAGTCACTCTTTTCTTTAATCACTTAGCACTCGGCACTCGCACTCAGTAGGTACCTGCGCTCACTGGGGGTGTGTAAAGACTCCGGAGGGGCTCCTTCTGCCCAAGCGCTGTATCAAGCTAATCATGGCATAAATCAACAAAACATGCTGCGGCGTGCAGCCCGATCCCATAAATATTCTCACAATTAGGCCCTCGGCCTCACTCAGTTATCAACCTCTCCAGTCTCTCGGGCTCTCAGAAATCATGATAAACAGCCCCATAACAATGATATGATGCATCAATAAATAGCAACAAAGACTGAGATATGATATTAAATCAATGAACATGACTGAGTGTGAAATTACAATTTGAGCATAAAATTCAACCACATAAATGATCCCTGTGGGTACCAACAATAACAGCATATGCCTAAGCATGATTTTTAATATGATTCTCAGCTTTATTTATTTTAACACGTAGAGAATGTACGGATATCAACAGATTATTCAACTATATAGTTCCATGGAATTTGTCCAAGTCACAATTTCGACGGTACACGCCCACACACCCGTCACCTAGTATGTGCGTCACCTCAAAACCAATCACATAACACATAATCCGGTTTCATACCCTCACGACCAAATTTAGAGCTGTTACTTACCTCAAACCGTGTAATTTCTTACTCCGCTATGCCTTTGCCTCGTGAATTGGCATTCAAACGCCTCAAATCTAGCCACAAATAATCCGATTCAGTCAATAAAGATTATTGGAATTAATTCCATAAGAAAATACTAATTTTCCAACAAAATCTGAAATTTAACTCAAAACTCGCCCGTGGGGCATGTGTCTCGGAACCTAACAAAAGTTATATAATATGAACGCCCATTCAATCACAAGTCCAACCATACCAAATTTACCAAAATGCGACCTCAACTCGACCTTCAAATCTCAATTAAAGTCTTTGAAGATTTCTACCATTTTCAACCCAATATTTACCCATTTGAATTCAATAATCTTGCTACAAACCTTATTGGTACAAGAATGTATAAATAATACTCTTAATCATTATTAAGTTATTGAAGCACTAGAATCACCAACCATCCAAACAAGATTCAAAAATTCACTAGTCATCTTCTTCTCCATTCAAAAACCCTAACTCACAATACTCATTTCAAGGACTAGCATAATTGTTCAACCAATTGGTACTTTCTACTTCACAATACATTCCAAATGCTTAATCCATTAGGGATCTAACCCTAATTAAGTAGTCTATATACTTAATTAGGGATCTAACCCTAATTAAGGCAAAAGTAGAGGACGAAACATACATTAACACAAAGGGTACGAATGAACTAAAATTGTATATAAACAAACCTTGAGCAGTTCCATAGTATAAGATAAATTGTTATAAGCATATCAAAAAGATATAAATTTTAACACCAATTAGGCAATAAGCAAACAACAAGAAATATAACCTTTACATCCAAGAAATCAAAACCTAAGTTGCTCGGACATAGGTGTGGGTATCCGACACGGGTGCGTATCTAAAGGTCAGATCCTTCGAGATATAAATTCTAAAATTTGGGGATACGGACCCTAGTACGGATACGGATGCGAGGATCCAGCTAATTGAAATAATTCAAAAAATAAAAATACAAAAATATCTCTAAATTATGAAACAAATTTGTGGAATACTTACGTATAGCTTGTAAAGTATTAAAATTTTTTTATTCTTAATTTTTTTTCGGTTCTGATTTCGGGAATCAAATTGTATCTTGTCTCAATTTTTTCCATGTCGTGGTCAAGGTATCCAAAATTGTTTGACTAGATCCGGTATGGATCCCATACCCACATCCATACTAGTGTTGTGTCGACATGGTTGCGGCACTGAACTGCCATGTCGGAGCAACTTAGATCAAAACCTTAAGCAGGAACACAAAAGAGAATGGCTTTAATATATTAGGCTTATATTGCAAATTAGAGCTTCGAGGAAAAGGATATCTGACTAATGTCACTAACCTAGCCTTCTCGATCGGAATCCAATTGTTCCCTGTTGTAGTCAACTATAATTTCAGAATCATCAATAAAGTTATGGTGAGCATCCTGCAGTATGAATGAACAAAATTATGCCATGAGTTTGCTTCACTCGGTATAATGAGAAACAAAACCTAGACAAATTCAACAAATCTGACAATTGTTACGTTCTTCACCCTTCCATATTTGTTCATTTCCTGTTAATAAACGCAACCAAAAATCAATAAATAACAAATAATTGAATCAATAACACTAATTAGGCAATAAGCAAACAACAAGAACAACATAACATCACAAGAGTAACAAAGAAAGGCACAAGAAATAGTAAAATGGTCAAATTTACCATGTATTAATCTAAATCGATCAAATTTGCCTTCCGTTAGTCTTTTGGTCTAATATCACCCCGCAATTAGAAAAAGTTTGTTTTGTCTTTTGTAACGACTCGATCGGTCGTTTTGAACATTTACGCTCTTTTCAACTATTTGAAGTCTTGAATAATTTCCTACGAGGTATTATGACTTGTGTAAATTATTGGTTTGGTTTTAAGGTATTTCAGAGTTAGTTTGGAAGAATGAATTTTTAATTTGGAAGTTTAAGTTGAAATAGTTGACCGGATATTGACTTATATGTTAACGACCTCGAAATTTAATTCTGATGATTGGAATAGCTTCGTATGATGATTTCGGACTTAGGCGTATGTTCGGATTTGGATTTGGAAGTCTGTAGGGCAATTCGACACATATTGGCAAAAGTTGGAAAATATTACGTTTTGAAAAAGTCCGACCGAAGGCTGAATTTTTGATAACGAGGCCGGATTTCGATTTCGGAAATGATAATAGCTCTATTAAGTCATTTATGACTTGCGTGCAAAATTTGAAGTCATTCCGGCGCAAAACATAGAAGTTGAGAGATTTGTAAAGTTAAGAAAAATTGGGAGTTTGGCCATGGTCAATATAGGGTCAAGACGACTTCTTTTTAGTGTTTTAAGTGCGTGGGCAGGTCCGTAGCATGTTTTATAATTGAAATTCATATATGATTTTGTGTCCGTGAGGTTCCGGATGAGTTCTGAGGGAGTCCGGGCATTACCGGAACTAAAGCATGGTTCTGGTGCTTAAAATTTCGCTGAGGGCGGCAAAATTTTGCTGAGGACGGAGGAGGAGGCGCGGACCGCATAAATTTGGTCGCGGAGGCGCTACGGGAAGTTCTGCAGTTCGTTGGTCTAACTTTGGAAGCCTATATCTTTTGATCCACAAGCTATTTTGAGATGATTCAAAAACGAAAGTTGTAGCCCTTCGTGTCTAATTTCCAGAAAATTAAAGAAGTCATCATTTGGACATCTGTATAGAAAGTTACAGCCAAACTACTAAAGCTTGGCAGTCCAGCCACCAAACTTTCGTGGCCGCGGTGGGAATTCCGCGGACCGCGGTGAGGCATTCGCGGGGGCGGTGGAATTGTCCGGTCAGCATATTGTGAATCCGAGAGGGGCACTATATATCCGAGGTTTAGGTTATTATTTAATTTTTGGATTTTGGGAGCTCGGTTGGAGACGAATTTTCGTGGGTTTTTCAAGAAATTCATCGGGGTAAGTGATTCTAACTCGGATTTAGTTATTATACATGAATATATCAATGATTTCATCATGTGATTAGTACTTTGAGGTGGAAATTTTGGGAAGATTGTAGAAACTTCAAAAAATAAATTTTCGAGATTTGAACACCGATTCAGAGTCGGATTTGAGTGAAATTAGTATGGTTGAACTCGTAATGGAATGGGTTATCGGATTTTGTATCTTTTGTCGGGGTCAAATTACGGATTTTTATGGAAAACTAGTATTTTCTTATGGAATTAATTCCAATAAATTTTATTAACAGAAACGAATTATTAGTGGCTAGATTCAAGGCGTTTGGAGGCCAATTCACGAGGCAAAGGCATAGCGGAGTAAAGAATTACACGGTTTGAGGTAAGTAACACTTCTAAACTTGGTTCTGAGGGTATGAATCCCCGAATTTGGTATGATATGAATTGTTTGGAGGTGACACCTACGATAGGTGACGAACGTGTAGACGTGCACCACAGAAAGTGTGTCTTGAATAAATCATGTGAAGTAGTAAAATTAAAGAATCATATTATCATCTGAACATGTGGCACGTGTTAGAGGAATTAAGCTGAGGCTAGTAATAAAGATCATGTTTAGGCTATGCGCCGATATTTTTGGACCCATGGGGTCGTGATGTTGTTGAATTAATTGTTCTAAAATATTCATTTCACACTCAGTAATAATTGTCCATTGTGAGAATATTTATGAGATTGAGCTGCGCAATGCAGCAAGCCATAATGGCTTTATACTTTACTATTTTATGGATCGGGGGTGCCCGCGTGCAGCAGGCCTTATTGGCTTTACTATTTTATTGATCGGGGTTGTCCGCTTGCAGTAGGCCATATTGGCTTTACTATTTTATGGATCGGGGCTGCCCGCCTGCAGCAGGCCTTATAGGCTTTGTTATTAAACGAATCGGGACTGCCCGCCTGCAGTAGGCCATATTGGCTTTATATTATGCTTGGGTTGAAGGAGCCCCTGCGGAGTATGTACACACCCCCAGTGAGCGTAGATGATCATCGATATTCGGGATAGACTTTCCAGGACATAGACTTGCCTTACTTACTGCTTATATATGGACTTGCCTTACTTATTTGTATTGTAGTGAGTTATCATGACATGGATCTTGTCCGTTTTATTTATATTTAGGAATAAATTATCCCAGGGCTGGATTGGCCTTATACGGTACTGAGTGATTGACTATCAGTCGATGTGTACTTATATAGGGGTTGGAACACCTCTGGGCTAGATTGGCCATAAACAGTACCGAGTGACCGGATAATTTGTGACCAGTATTTACATGAGGTCTTTCTACTGAGATATCATATGCCTCATATCATGCAGTATTGATCTATTTTACTTGTATTGAGTTTAACTGTTGAACTTGAAAGCATGTCTACATTTCTATACCATTACTTTTGTTGGATTGTACCTGTGGAGCTCATCATTTCTTTCAGCCCGGAGGTTAGTCTTGTTACTTATTGAGTTAGTTGTACTCATACTACACTCTGCATCTCGTGTGCAGATCCAGGTGCTTCCGGATACGACGACTGCTAGAATTCAGAGTTATTGCTGTTGGAGAGTATCAAGGTAGCTGCTTCACGACCACAGACTTGATTCCCTTCCTGTTTAGTTATTGTACTGTTCTATACTTTAGACAGCGATGTTTACCAGTTAGACTTTGTATTCATTTAGATGCTCATGTACTCAATGACACTGGATTTTAGGAGAGATATATTTGAAATTTTTGAGATTTCTTTCGATGAACTTAATTATTTTGTTTTCAAATTCAAAAGAAATGGTGGTTTATTGGGATTTTTGGCGTGTCTAGTATTGAGATAGGCGCCATCACGACATGTGAGATTTTGGGTCGTGACATCTTTGCCATGTCCAATACCATATTTTGCGCAATTATATTCTTACATTTTGGCTACGATATTCATCTGGTAAAGTTACTGCCATGTGACTAGGAGGTCATGGGTTCAAGCCGTGGAAACAGTCTCTTGCAGAAAATGCAGGGTATGACTGCATAAAATAGACCCTTGTGGTCCGGCCCTTCCTATGACCTCGCACATAGCGGGAGCTTAGTGCAACGCGCTGCCCTTTTTTATTCATCTGGCAAGGGCTACACCAAAATTGTGCATTTAAAATGGATCGGCTCGGTAAGTTTTTCTTCATTATTTTCTTTGTTTAATGCTCCGAGTTATTGCTAATGGGACTTTGGTAAATACCTGCTACATTTTGTGTTCTTTGGGTAGTTACTTGATGGATTTTACGCATGAATGTCATAAACTAATACTTTTACCTAATTTTCACATGCACTCTCCAACATTTGTGATTTCTTTTGATATTTCTCTTTCTAAATTCGCTTGAGTATTTTAGCTCTGATCCCCTATTATAGCCTCATCTATATTGTATTATGGTTATGTGATTTGGCGGGGTGGTTGGTTTTGGTTTCTGGTGAGTTTCGGAGTGAAATGGGACACTTAGTCCCTAAGTTGGAGCTTTAAGTTGCAAGAGTTGACCGTAGTTTTACTTTTGTGTAGACGACTCCGGGAGGTAGTAAATATCAACACCGCAAAATTGGACCCGGGCAGACCGCTCTAGCAATGACTACTATATTATAATCACAAATTTCAACAATTTGTTGTCCCTTGCATGCTAGTGAAGGTGGCATGATAGATTTGGCAGGTATACTATACAGTCAAATGATTTTTGCGGCTGCTATCCAAGAATGTTGCGGCTGCTATCTCAGGTTATTTGTAACGCAATTATAAATCAGATACTTATAATTCATTAGTACAGTAATAATATACAGTCAAAATTGCACAATTACGGATTTTTGCGGCTGCTATCCAAGAATGTTGTGGCCGCTATCCAAGAACGTAGAAATGTTTCAGGTGGTCAACATTGGCAATGAAATAGGCGATACCACTTGCAACAAAACCAAATTGTAAAATATCACTATAAAAGAAGATGTTGCCTACATATTAAAAAATCCTATACATTTAGTACTCTTGAAAAATGTATCATCTTCTTTCTCCCATAGAAGCCATTGTAGGACTTGTAACCTTTGCATTTCTACTCTACTTGCTATGGACAAAAAAACAATCAAAAATCTTAAACCCACTGCCTCCAAAAATCCCAGGTGGATGGCCAGTAATCGGCCATCTCTTTTATTTCAACAACAATGGCGATGATGACCGCCATTTTTCTCAAAAACTCGGAGACTTAGCTGACAAATATGGTCCCGTCTTCACATTCCGGTTAGGGTTTCGCCGTTTCTTGGCGGTGAGTAGTTATGAAGCTATGAAAGAATGCTTCTCTACCAATGATATCCATTTCGCCGATCGGCCAGCTTTACTTTACGGAGAATACCTTTGCTATAACAATGCCATGCTTGCTGTTGCCAAATATGGCCCTTACTGGAAAAAAAATCGAAAGCTAGTCAATCAAGAACTTCTCTCCGTTAGTCGGCTCGAAAAATTCAAACATGTTAGATTTTCTATAGTTCAGAAAAATATTAAACAATTGTATAATTGTGATTCACCAATGGTGAAGATAAACCTTAGTGATTGGATAGATAAATTGACATTCGACATCATTTTGAAAATGGTTGTTGGGAAGACCTATAATAATGGACATGGAGAAATACTCAAAGCAGCTTTTCAGAAGTTCATGGTTCAAGCTATGGAGATTGAGCTCTATGATGTTTTTCACATTCCATTTTTCAAGTGGTTGGATCTTACAGGGAATATTAAGGCTATGAAACAAACTTTCAAAGACATTGATAATATTATCCAAGGTTGGTTAGATGAGCACATTAAGAAGAGAGAAACAAAGGATGTTGGAGGTGAAAATGAACAAGATTTTATTGATGTGCTGCTTTCCAAGAGGAGCAACGAACATCTTGGCGATGGTTACTCTCATGACACCACCATCAAAGCAACAGTATTCGTAAGTAAATTAATCTATGCTTGTATTTTAACATGTTGTAGGAGCTTATATTTTAGGTTACTATATTCGTATATAAAATCATTTTAATTTTTATAGACATTTACATATATATATATATATATATATTATTTTTTTTTAAGTGGCTTAGTCACGTATAGATTGTTCTACATTTTCGGTATTTTGAAGTCAAACTTTAATGTATGGATTCTGTTGATAAAAACACTATCGCCTAACCAACTCATGCATACTAGGATTTGAACAATGATGCAAATTCGTCTCTTTAATTTCTTCTTTGTAAATCATCTTTTTAACTGTTCTTTGTCTATATATATAGACTTTGGTCTTGGATGCAACAGACACACTTGCACTTCATATAAAGTGGGTAATGGCGTTAATGATAAACAATAAGAATGTCATGAAGAAAGCACAAGAAGAGATGGACACCATTGTTGGTAGAGATAGATGGGTAGAAGAGAATGATATCAAGAATTTGGTGTATCTTCAAGCAATTGTTAAAGAAGTATTACGATTACATCCACCTGCACCTTTGTCAGTACAACACCTATCCGTAAAAGATTGTGTTGTCAATGGATACCATATTCCTAAGGGGACTGCACTACTTACAAATATTATGAAACTTCAACGAGACCCACAAATATGGGTAGATCCTGATACATTCGATCCAGAAAGATTCTTGACGACTAATGCTGCAATTGACTATCGCGGGCAGCACTATGAGTTGATCCCGTTTGGATCAGGGAGACGAGCTTGTCCCGCGATGAATTACTCATTGCAAGTGGAACACCTTTCAATTGCTCATTTGATCCAGGGTTTCAATTTTGCAACTACGACTAACGAGCCTTTGGATATGAAACAAGGCGTGGGTCTAACTTTACCTAAGAAGACAGATGTTGAAGTGCTAATTACACCTCGCCTTCCTCCTACGCTTTATCAATATTAATATGTTTTGTTGTTGTGATTCGTTATTATTTGTCCCTTAATGTTTAAAAAAAAAGATGTTTTATTTTGGTTAAGATTGTTTTAGAGATGGTTATTCATCTACTTTAATTTACTAATAAGTGATTGTAATCCATAAATAATAAAAAGTTTGAGTTTAATTTCAATTCTTTTCCCGTTTTATTATTTTTATATATTTATTTAAATCTCCTTTTCAATTTCAAAGTAACGCTTGTGACCTTTTACTCTTAACATTCATACAGTTGTCAAGACTTAGACTTCAAGATAGAAGTTTAACTTATATGCACAAATTTTACAGTATTTTATCAGTGTATTTTAATATGTTCTTAACTTCTAGTTTAGTGATATCCCCTTTCTATTTATGGACGTGTATAAGTAGTTATAAAAAGGAGGGAGGGCGGGGGGGGGGGTGAGGCCAAATAAGAAAGAAGGTTAGAAGTGGTTGTACCTTTATCGGAAAATTGCTTAGGAATGTTTGTATGTTTTAGTTACTCATATACTCTGTATCTTTGATTTTGTATAAATTTGAATGTAAAGGAAAATTAAAGCAAACCAACCCAATGAATATAATAGGTAAACATGTAACTGAACAAACGAAGTTAAGTCACATTCACAATAGTAGATAACATCAATTTACAATATCACTGCAAACTTGAGGTCTCAAACACAATGCCATTAGGGATCTAACCCTAATTAAGGCAAAAGTAGAGGATGAAACATACATTAACGCAAAGGACACGAATAAACCAAAATTTTAAATAAACAAAACTTGAGCAAGTATAAGATAAATTGTTATTAGCTTATCAAAAAGATATAGATTTTAACACCAATTAGGCAATAAGCAAACCAAGAACAAAAGAACGACAAAAGAGTAAGCTAGAGTAAATGGTAAATAACCCTCTCTAACAGGTTAAATAACATTTTTGCCGGTGTAAAAATGTCACTACAGTGCAATGTTCGTGTATATAGCTAAAATCTAAAAAATATAACCTTTACATCCAAGAAATCAGAACCTAAGTTGCTCGGACATGGGTGTGGGTATCCGACACGGGTACGTATATAGAGGTAGGATCCTTCGAGATGTAAATTCTTAGATTCTGGGATACGGATCCTATTACGGATACGGGTGAGAGGATCTAGCTAATTAAAATAATTCAAAAAGTAAAAATATAAAAATATCTCTAAATTATGAAAAATATTTGTGGAATACTTACGTATAACTTGTAAAGTATAAAAAAAAATTTATTCTCAATTTTTTTTTCGATTATGATTTCGGGAATAAAATTGTATCTTGTCTCGAATATTTCCATGTCGTGGTCAAGGTATCCAGAATTATTTGACTAGATCCGGTATGGATCCCATACCCACATCAATATTAGTGTCGTCTCGACACGGGTGCGGTACTGAACTACCATGTCGGAGCAACTTAGATCAAAACCTTAAGCAGGAACACAAAAGAGAATGGCTTTAATGTAGCAGGCTTATATAGCAAATTAAAGCTTCGAGAAGAAGGATATCTGACTAATGTCACTAACCTAGCCTTCTCGATCAGAATCCAATCGTTCCCTGTTGTAGTCAACTATAATTTCAGAATCATCAATAAAGTTATGGTGAGCATCCTGCAGTATGAATGAACAAACTTATGCCATGAGTTTGCTTCACTTGGTAGAATGAGAAACATAACCTAGACAAATTCAACAAATTTGACAATTGTTACGTTCTTCACCCTTCCATATTTGTTCATTTCTTGTTAATAAACGCAACAAAAATCAATAAATAACAAATAATTGAATCAATAACACTAATTAGGCGATAAGCAAACAACAAGAACAACAAAAAATCACAAGAGTAACAAAGAAAGACATAAGGAATAGTAAAATGGTCAAATTTATCATGTATTATTCTAAATTGAGCAACTTTGCCTTCCGTTAGTCTTTGGGTCTAATATCACCCCACAATTAGGAAATTTTTTTTTGTCTTTGCCATGTCCAATACCATATTTTGCGCAATTATATTCTTAAATCTTGGCTGTGATATTCATCTGGTAAAATTGCTTCCATGTGACCAGGAGGTCACGGGTTCGAGTCGTGGAAACAGTCTCTTGCAGAAATGCAGGGTAGGACTGTATACAATAGACCCTTGTGATGATTGATATTTAGCATGTGCGTCACCTCCAAAATAATCACGTGACACAAAATCCAGGGTTTCATATCCTCAAGACCAGATTTATAATTGTTACTTACCTCAAAACATGAAATTCTTTACCCTGCTATGCCCTTGCATCGCAAATCGGCCTCCGGATGCCTCGAATCTAGTCACAATAATTCATTTCAATCAATTAAATTTATTGGAATTAATTCCATAAGAAAATACTAAATTTAGCTTAAAAACCACCCGTGGGGGCCACGTCTCGGAACCCGACAAAAGTTACAAAATTCGAAAGCCCATTCGACCTCCAAATCTTCAAATCTTATTTTCAAATCTCTAAGTTCAAACGCATAAATTTGGTCGCGGAGGCGCTACGGGAAGTTCTGCAGTCCGTTGGTCTAACTTCGAAAGCCTATATCTTTTGATCCACAAGCAATTTTGTTAGAAACCATGCTTAGACTATATGTTGGTACTGTTGGGACCCACAAAGGTCGTGTACTTGTTGAATTATTTGATAATTACTGTTTGTACTCAGTCACAGTTTACTTGATTATTATATCTCAGTCTCTATTGTTCATTATTGTATCATTGTTGTTTGGGCTGATTTCATGATTGTTGAGAGCCCGAGAGACTGGAGAGATTTGTGACTGAGCGAGGCCGAGGGCCTGATTGTGAGATATTATACTATAGCACGCGAGTTGTCCGTGCAACACGTGAGTTGTCCGTGCGGATCCTTATATTATATTATAGCACGTGAGTTGTCCGTGCAGCACGTGAGTTGTCCGTGTGGATCCAGATATTTATACTATGGCACGTGAGTTGTCCGTGTAGATTATGGCGCTTGGGCTGTAGGAGCCCCTCATGAGTCTGCACACCCCCAGTGAGCGCGGATACCCATTGAGTGTGAGTGCTGAGGGCTGAGATCCGAGTGGTTAAGTTGTTGTGACGAGTGGAGTGACTGTTTCCCTGAGAGGCAGTACTTGCTTTGCATTTGTTGTTGCACTTAGCTGCTATCTGTCATTGTTGTAAAATTTTCTGAAAGATTTTATTATCCGAATTATATGAACTTCAACTGTATAAAATTGATTTGACTTAAACTGTTGGATTTGGAAGCATGTCTATTCTTTGCTGGAATTACCAAAAGTGAATTATAACTGTGTAGCTCGTCACTATCTTCAGTTCCTTATTTATTATTGTTACTTACTGAGTTGGTTGTACTCATACTACACCCTGCACTTCGTGTGCAGATCCAGGTATTTCTGGACATAGCGGGTGTTGATTCTTTCGCGCAGTTGATTTTCCGGAGATTTTGAGGTAGCTGCCGTGTTTTGTAGACCTTGCCTCTCCTTTCCTATCTCCTTGTTTACTGCATTTGGTTTCAGACTATTATAGACCGTATTTTTCAGACTTGTATTCATATTAGATGCTCATGTACTCAGTGACATCGGGTTTAGGGAGTGTTTATATAAGTATTTTTGAATTTTCTTCCGCTGAATTTAATCATTATGTTTTTAAACTTAAAAGATACGGGAGTTTATCGAGAGTGTCGGCCTGCCTAGTATCGAGATAGGCGCCATCACGACGGGTGAGATTTTGGGTCATGACACCTTTGTTCATTTTTCACCTTTTGACCAAACTTCTACCTTTGAGTTTTCAAGCTATTATTACCCTTCCTCAAACTTTCATATCTTTACCCCTGTTCTTCAAGATTTCTCAGTAATATTTAGGTTTTTGCCTAGATTTTCTTTAAATATTCACACTCCGTTCTTTGTCTTCAAAACCCGTTTCTTCAAAAATTTCAATTGTTTTTCTAAATCTTCAAACACTCCCCTGAATGACAATGTCTAATACATCAAAAATCGTCCTTCAATATGTTGCCCTTTTGTCTTCTCAACCGGCAGCTGGTACTGAAGCAGTTGCCCCTGAAGTGGTGGCTAACGAGTCGGCTGCGAGCCCTCCTTGACAACTTTCATTCCCGGGGGCTTCTCAATTACAAATGACTTTAAATTCGAGAAGCCTTCACGTAAACAAGATCAGGGTGTAGGAGTCTCGATGTACATATGCTTCAGGACTGAAGACATTCTGCCCACAGTTCGAAAGGACTGCAATTGGGAGGATAAATATGTGGTAGTCCCCGGGCCCGAGGACGCCGTTACTACTCACATGGAGGGGTATTTAGATGTTTACACTTACCCCTTCACATTGGGCCCGGCGGACCATATTGTTATGAAATTTTGCAAGAGGTACGAGGTGTACATCAGACAACTTCATCCATTATTGTGTAGGATCATGACCCTTCTCCACTACTTTGTGGACAAGATCGAGTCTCATCAGTTCACGATCGACATTTGCTTCGATTATACTGTCACAACCGAAAATTACACCTATCGTGATGGCGCCTATCTCAGTACTAGGAAAGCCGACAACATCAATAACCCACAATTTGTTTTAAATATGGAAAATATAATAATTAAGTTTAAGAGAAAATCCCACAAATACTGGGTAAAATATATTCCCAAAACTCAGTGTCACTGAGTACATGAGCATCTATTTCAAGTTTGGAAAATACGGTCTATAATAGTCCAAGACCAAATACAGTAAACAAGGAGATATGGAAGGAGAGTCAAGGTCTGCGAAACACGACAACTACCTCTGAATCTCCGGAAAATTAACTGTGCGAAAGAATCAACACCCACCGTATCCAAAATTTCCTGGATCTGCACACGAAGTGCAGGGTGTAGTATGAGTATAACCAACTCAGTAAGTAACAATAATAAATAAGAACTGAAGGTAGTGACGAGCTTCACAGCTAAGTCCAAATATAGTACTCTACAACATAAAAGGGTAGGCATGATTTCAAGTTCAACATTTAAATCTCCGCAGTAATTTCATATCAAATTTGACTGAAACAGAAAATAATATTTTTCCAAAATTTTCAAATTTGTGATATATGAGAGCTGAAGTACATCAATAGTAAAATCACAGGATCCTCTCAGAGTAACAGTAACTCAGTACTCCCATTCACTCCAACCTCACAATCTCTCTTTCCTCACATATGCCTAAGCATGATTTTTAATATGATTATCAGCTCAATATTTTCTAACACGTAGAGAATGTACATATATCAATAGATTATTCAATTATACATTTCCATGGAATTTGACCAAGTCAAAATTCCGACGGTGCACGCCCACACGCCCGTCACCTAGTATGTGCGTCACCTCAAAACCAATCAGATAACACATAAACCGGGGTTTCATTAACGCAAAGGGTACGAATGAACCAAAATTGTAAATAAACAAAACTTGAGCAGTTCCATAGTATAAGATAAATTGTTATAAGCATATCAAAAAGATATAAATTTTAACACCAATTAGGCAATAAGCAAACAACAAGAAATATAACCTTTACATTCAAGAAATCAAAACCTAAGTTGCTCGGACATAGGTGTGGGTATCTGACACGGGTGCGTATCTAGAGGTCAGATCCTTCGAGATGTAAATTCTAAAATTCGGGGATACGGACCCTAGTACGGATACGGGTGCGAGGATCCAGCTAATTAAAATAATTCAAAAAATAAAAATACAAAAATATCTCTAAATTATGAAACAAATTTGTGGAATACTTACGTATAGCTTGTAAAGTATTAAAATTTTTTTATTCTTAATTTTTTTTTCGGTTCTGATTTCGGGAATCAAATTGTATCTTGTCTCGATTTTTTCCATGTCGTGGTCAAGGTATCCAAAATTGTTTGACTAGATCCGGTATGCATCCCATACCCACATCCATACTAGTGTGGTGTCGACATGGTTGCGGTACTGAACTGCCATGTCGGAGCAACTTAGATCAAAACCTTAAGCAGGAACACAAAAGAGAATGGCTTTAATATATTAGGCTTATATTGCAAATTAGAGCTTCGAGGAAAAGGATATCTGACTAATGTCACTAACCTAGCCTTCTCGATCGGAATCCAATTGTTCCCTGTTGTAGTCAACTATAATTTCAGAATCATCAATAAAGTTATGGTGAGCATCCTGCAGTATGAATGAACAAAATTATGCCATGAGTTTGCTTCACTCGGTAGAATGAGAAACAGAACCTAGACAAATTCAACAAATCTGACAATTGTTACGTTCTTCACCCTTCCATATTTGTTCATTTCCTGTTAATAAACGCAACCAAAAATCAATAAATAACAAATAATTGAATCAATAACACTAATTAGGCAAAAAGCAAACAACAAGAACAACATAACATCACAAGAGTAACAAAGAAAGGCACAAGAAATAGTAAAATGGTCAAATTTACCATGTATTATTCTAAATCGATCAAATTTGCCTTCCGTTAGTCTTTTGGTCTAATATCACCCCGCAATTAGAAAAAGTTTGTTTTGTCTTTTGTAACGACTCGATCGGTCGTTTTGAATATTTACGCTCTTTTCAACTATTTGAAGTCTTGAATAATTTCCTACGAGGTATTATAACTTGTGTAGATTATTGGTTTGGTTTTAAGGTATTTTAGAGTTAGTTTGGAAGAATGAATTTTCAATTTGGAAGTTTAAGTTGAAATAGTTGACCGGATATTGACTTATATGTTAACGACCTCAAAATTTAATTCTGATGATTGCAATAGCTTCGTATGATGATTTCGGACTTAGACGTATGTTCGGATTTGGATTTGGAAGTCTGTAGGGCTATTTGACACATTTTGGCGAAAGTTGTAAAATATTACGTTTTGGAAAAGTCCGACCGAAGGCTGAATTTTTGATAACGAGGCCGGATTTTGATTCCGAAAATGATAATAGCTCTATTAAGTCATTTATCACTTGCGTGCAAAATTTGAAGTCATTCCGGCGCAAAACATAGAAGTTGAGAGATTTGTAAAGTTAAGAAAAATTGGGAGTTTGGCCATGGTCAATATAGGGTCAAGACGACTTCTTTTTAGTGTTTTAAGTGTGTGGGCAGGTCCGTAGCATATTTTATAATTGAAATTCATATATGGTTTTGTGTCCGGGAGGTTCCGGATAAGTTCTGAGGGAGTCCGGGCATTACCGGAACTAAGGCATGGTTCTGGTGCTTAAAATTTCGCTGAGGGCGGCAAAATTTTGCTGAGGACGGAGGAGGAGGCGCGGACCGCATAACTTTGGTCGCGGAGGCGCTACGGGAAGTTCTGCAGTCCGTTGGTCTAACTTCGGAAGCCTATATCTTTTGATCCACAAGCAATTTTGAGATGATTCAAAAACGAAAGTTATAGCCCTTCGTGTCTAATTTCCAGAAAATTAAAGAAGTCATCATTTGGACATCTGTAGAGAAAGTTACAGCCAAACTACTAAAGCTTGGCAGTCCAACCACCAAACTTTCGCGGCCGCGGTGGGAATTCCGCGGACCGCGGTGAGGCATTCGCGGGGGCGGTGGAAATGTCCGGTCAGCATATTGAGAATCCGAGAGGGGCACTATATATCCGAGGTTTAAGTTATTATTTAATTTTTGGATTTTGGGAGCTCGGTAGGAGACGAAGTTTCGTGGGTTTTTCAAGAAATTCATCGGGGTAAGTGATTCTAACTCGGATTTAATTATTATACATGAATATATCAATGATTTCATCATGTGATTAGTACTTTGAGGTGGAAATTTTGGGAAGATTGTAGAAACTTCAAAAAATGAATTTTCGAGATTTGAACACCGATTCGGAGTCGGATTTCAGTGAAATTAGTATGGTTGAACTCGTAATGGAATGGGTTATCGGATTTTGTAACTTTTGTAGGGGTCAAATTACGGATTTTTATGGAAAACTAGTATTTTTTCATGGAATTAATTCTCATAAATTTTATTAACAGAAACGAATTATTAGTGGCTAGATTCAAGGCGTTTGGAGGCCAATTCACGAGGCAAAGGCATAGCGGAGTAAAGAATTACACGGTTTGAGGTAAGTAACACTTCTAAACTTGGTTCTGAGGGTATGAATCCTCGAATTTGGTATGATATGAATTGTTTGGAGGTGACACACACGATAGGTGACGAACGTGTAGACGTGCACCACAGAAAGTGTGTCTTGAATAAATCATGTGAAGTAGTAAAATTAAAGAATCATATTATCATCTGAACATGTGGCACGTGCTAGAGGAATTAAGCTGAGGCTAGTAATAAAGATCATGTTTAGGCTATGCGCCGATATTTTTGGACCCATGGGGTCATGATGTTGTTGAATTAATTGTTCTAAAATATTCATTTCACACTCAGTAATAATTGTCAATTGTGAGAATATTTATGGGATTGAGCTGCGCAATGCAGCAAGCCATAATGGCTTTATACTTTACTATTTTATGGATCGGGGGTGCCCGCCTGCAGCAGGCCTTATTGGCTTTACTATTTTATGGATCGGGGTTGTCCGCCTGCAGTAGGCCATATTGGCTTTACTATTTTATGGATCGGGGCTGCCCGCCTGCAGCAGGCCTTATAGGCTTTGTTATTAAACGAATCGGGACTGCCCGCCTGCAGTAGGCCATATTGGCTTTATATTATGCTGGGGCTGAAGGAGCCCCTGCGGAGTATGTACACACCCCCAGTGAGCGTAGATGATCATCGATATTCGGGATGGACTTCCCAGGACATGGACTTGCCTTACTTACTGCTTATATATATATTTGGGATAGATTTTCCCAGGGCATGGATTTGTTTCCAGGACATAGACTTGCCTTACTTACTGCTTATATATGGACTTGCCTTACTTATTTGTATTGTAGTGAGTTATCATGACATGGATCTTGTCCGTTTTATTTATATTTAGGAATAAATTATCCCAGGGCTGGATTGGCCTTATACGGTACTGAGTGATTGACTATCAGTCGATGTGTACTTATATAGGGGTTGGAACACCTCTGGGCTAGATTGGCCATAAACAGTACCGAGTGACCGGATAATTTGTGACCAGTATTTACATGAGGTCTTTCTACTGAGATATCATATGCCTCATATCATGCAGTATTGATCTATTTTACTTGTATTGAGTTTAACTGTTGAACTTGAAAGCATGTCTACATTTCTATACCATTACTTTTGTTGGATTGTACCTGTGGAGCTCATCATTTCTTTCAGCCCGGAGGTTAGTCTTGTTACTTATTGAGTTAGTTGTACTCATACTACACTCTGCATCTCGTGTGCAGATCCAGGTGCTCCCGGATACGACGACTGCTAGAATTCAGAGTTATTGCTGTTGGAGAGTATCAAGGTAGCTGCTTCACGACCACAGACTTGATTCCCTTCATGTTTAGTTATTGTACTGTTCTATACTTTAGACAGTGATGTTTATCAGTTAGACTTTGTATTCATTTAGATGCTCATGTACTCAATGACACTGGGTTTTGGGAGAGATATATTTGAAATTTTTGAGATTTCTTTTGATGAACTTAATTATTTTGTTTTCAAATTCAAAAGAAATGGTGGTTTATTGGGATTTTTGGCATGCCTAGTATTGAGATAGGCGCCATCACGATATGTGAGATTTTGGGTCGTGACATCTTTGCCATGTCCAATACCATATTTTGCGCAATTATATTCTTACATTTTGGCTACGATATTCATCTGGTAAAGTTACTGCCATGTGACTAGGAGGTCATGGGTTCAAGCCTTGGAAACAGTCTCTTGCAAAAAATGCAGGGTAGGACTGCATAAAATAGACCCTTGTAGTCCGGCCCTTCCCATGACCTCGCGCATAGCGGGAGCTTAGTGCAACGCGCTGCCCTTTTTTATTCATCTGGCAAGGGCTACACCAAAATTGTGCATTTAAAATGGATCGGTTCGGTAAGTTTTTCTTCATTATTTTCTTTGTTTAATGCTCCGAGTTATTGCCAATGGGACTTTGGTAAATACCTGCTACATTTTGTGTTCTTTGGGTAGTTACTTGTTGGATTTTACGCATGAATGTCATAAACTAATACTTTTACCTAATTTTCACATGCACTCTCCAACATTTGTGATTTCTTTTGATATTTCTCTTTCTAAATTCGCTTGAGTATTTTAGCTCTGATCCCCTATTATAGCCTCATCTATATTGTATTATGGTTATGTGATTTGGCGGGGTGGTTGGTTTTGGTTTCTGGTGAGTTTCGGAGTGAAATGGGACACTTAGTCCCTAAGTTGGAGCTTTAAGTTGCAAGAGTTGACCGTAGTTTTACTTTTGTGTAGACGACTCCGGGATGTAGTAAATAACCAACACCGCAAAATTGGACCCGGGCAGACCGCTCTAGTAATGACTACTATATTTTAATCACAAATTTCAACAATTTGTTGTCCCTTGCATGCTAGTGAAGGTGGCATGATAGATTTGGCAGGTATACTATACAGTCAAATGATTTTTGCGGCTGCTATCCAAGAATGTTGCGGCTGCTATCTCAGGTTATTTGTAACGCAATTATAAATCAGATACTTATAATTCATTAGTACAGTAATAATATACAGTCAAAATTGCACAATTACGGATTTTTGCGGCTGCTATCCAAGAATGTTGTGGCCGCTATCCAAGAACGTAGAAATGTTTCAGGTGGTCAACATTGGCAATGAAATAGGCGATACCACTTGCAACAAAACCAAATTGTAAAATATCACTATAAAAGAAGATGTTGCCTACATATTAAAAAATCCTATACATTTAGTACTCTTGAAAAATGTATCATCTTCTTTCTCCCATAGAAGCCATTGTAGGACTTGTAACCTTTGCATTTCTACTCTACTTGCTATGGACAAAAAAACAATCAAAAATCTTAAACCCACTGCCTCCAAAAATCCCAGGTGGATGGCCAGTAATCGGCCATCTCTTTTATTTCAACAACAATGGCGATGATGACCGCCATTTTTCTCAAAAACTCGGAGACTTAGCTGACAAATATGGTCCCGTCTTCACATTCCGGTTAGGGTTTCGCCGTTTCTTGGCGGTGAGTAGTTATGAAGCTATGAAAGAATGCTTCTCTACCAATGATATCCATTTCGCCGATCGGCCAGCTTTACTTTACGGAGAATACCTTTGCTATAACAATGCCATGCTTGCTGTTGCCAAATATGGCCCTTACTGGAAAAAAAATCGAAAGCTAGTCAATCAAGAACTTCTCTCCGTTAGTCGGCTCGAAAAATTCAAACATGTTAGATTTTCTATAGTTCAGAAAAATATTAAACAATTGTATAATTGTGATTCACCAATGGTGAAGATAAACCTTAGTGATTGGATAGATAAATTGACATTCGACATCATTTTGAAAATGGTTGTTGGGAAGACCTATAATAATGGACATGGAGAAATACTCAAAGCAGCTTTTCAGAAGTTCATGGTTCAAGCTATGGAGATTGAGCTCTATGATGTTTTTCACATTCCATTTTTCAAGTGGTTGGATCTTACAGGGAATATTAAGGCTATGAAACAAACTTTCAAAGACATTGATAATATTATCCAAGGTTGGTTAGATGAGCACATTAAGAAGAGAGAAACAAAGGATGTTGGAGGTGAAAATGAACAAGATTTTATTGATGTGCTGCTTTCCAAGAGGAGCAACGAACATCTTGGCGATGGTTACTCTCATGACACCACCATCAAAGCAACAGTATTCGTAAGTAAATTAATCTATGCTTGTATTTTAACATGTTGTAGGAGCTTATATTTTAGGTTACTATATTCGTATATAAAATCACTTTAATTTTTATAGACATTTACATATATATATATATATTGTTTTTTTTTAAGTGGCTTAGTCACGCATAGATTCTTCTACATTTTCAGTATTTTGAAGTCAAACTTTAATGTATGGATTCTGTTGATAAAAACACTATCGCCTAACCAACTCATGCATACTAGGATTTGAACAATGATGCAAATTCGTCTCTTTAATTTCTTCTTTGTAAATCATCTTTTTAACTGTTCTTTGTCTATATATATAGACTTTGGTCTTGGATGCAACAGACACACTTGCACTTCATATAAAGTGGGTAATGGCGTTAATGATAAACAATAAGAATGTCATGAAGAAAGCACAAGAAGAGATGGACACCATTGTTGGTAGAGATAGATGGGTAGAAGAGAATGATATCAAGAATTTGGTGTATCTTCAAGCAATTGTTAAAGAAGTATTACGATTACATCCACCTGCACCTTTGTCAGTACAACACCTATCCGTAAAAGATTGTGTTGTCAATGGATACCATATTCCTAAGGGGACTGCACTACTTACAAATATTATGAAACTTCAACGAGACCCACAAATATGGGTAGATCCTGATACATTCGATCCAGAAAGATTCTTGACGACTAATGCTGCAATTGACTATCGCGGGCAGCACTATGAGTTGATCCCGTTTGGATCAGGGAGACGAGCTTGTCCCGCGATGAATTACTCATTGCAAGTGGAACACCTTTCAATTGCTCATTTGATCCAGGGTTTCAATTTTGCAACTACGACTAACGAGCCTTTGGATATGAAACAAGGCGTGGGTCTAACTTTACCTAAGAAGACAGATGTTGAAGTGCTAATTACACCTCGCCTTCCTCCTACGCTTTATCAATATTAATATGTTTTGTTGTTGTGATTCGTTATTATTTGTCCCTTAATGTTTAAAAAAAAGATGTTTTATTTTGGTTAAGATTGTTTTAGAGATGGTTATTCATCTACTTTAATTTACTAATAAGTGATTGTAATCCATAAATAATAAAAAGTTTGAGTTGAATTTCAATTCTTTTCCCGTTTTGTTATTTTTATATATTTATTTAAATCTCCTTTTCAATTTCAAAGTAACGCTTGTGACCTTTTACTCTTAACATTCATACAGTTGTCAAGACTTAAACTTCAAGATAGAAGTTTAACTTATATGCACAAATTTTACAGTATTTTATCAGTGTATTTTAATATGTTCTTAACTTCTAGTTTAGTGATATCCCCTTTCTATTTATGGACGTGTATAAGTAGTTATAAAAAGGAGGGAGGGCGGGGGGTTGAGGCCAAATAAGAAAGAAGGTTAGAAGTGGTTGTACCTTTATCGGAAAATTGCTTAGGAATGTTTGTATGTTTTAGTTACTCATATACTCTGTATCTTTGATTTTGTATAAATTTGAATGTAAAGGAAAATTAAAGCAAACCAACCCAATGAATATAATAGGTAAACATGTAACTGAACAAACGAAATTAAGTCACATTCACAATAGTAGATAACATCAATTTACAATATCACTGCAAACTTGAGGTCTCAAACACAATGCCATTAGGGATCTAACCCTAATTAAGGCAAAAGTAGAGGACGAAACATACATTAACGCAAAGGGCACGAATGAACCAAAATTTTAAATAAACAAAACTTGAGCAAGTATAAGATAAATTGTTATAAGCTTATCAAAAAGATATAGAGTCTAACACCAATTAGGCAATAAGCAAACAAAGAACAAAAGAACGACAAAAGAGTAACCTAGAGTAAATGGTAAATAACCCTCTCTAACATGTTAAATAACATTGTTGCCGGTGTAAAAGTTTCACTACAGTGCAATGTTCGTGTATATAGCTAAAATCTAAAAAATATAACCTTTACATCCAAGAAATCAGAACCTAAGTTGCTCGGACATGGGTGTGGGTATCCGACACGGGTACGTATATAGAGGTAGGATCCTTCGAGATGTAAATTCTTAGATTCTGGGATACGGATCCTAGTACAGATATAGGAGCGAGGATCCAGCTAATTAAAATAATTCAAAAAATAAAAATATAAAAATATCTTTAAATTATGAAAAATATTTGTGGAATAATTACGTATAGCTTGTAAAGTATTAAAAAAAATTTATTCTCATTTTTTTTTTCGGTTCTGGTTTCGGGAATCAAATTGTATCTTGTCTCGAAAATTTTCATGTCGCGATCAAGGTATCCAAAATTATTTGACTAGATCCGGTATGGATCCCATACCCACATCAAAACTAGTGTTGTGTCGACACAGGTGCGGCACTGAACTACCATATCGGAGCAACTTAGATAAAAACCTTAAGCAGGAACACAAAAGAGAATGGCTTTAATATAGTAGGCTTATATAGCAAATTAAAGCTTTGAGAAGAAGGATATCTGACTAATATCACTTACCTAGCCTTCTCGATCAGAATCCAATCGTTCCCTGTTGTAGTCAACTATAATTTTAGAATCATCAATAAAATTATGGTGAGCATCTTGCAGTATGAATAAACAAAATTATGCCATGAGTTTGCTTCACTTGGTAGAATGAGAAGCGGAACCTAGACAAATTCAACAAATCTGACAATTGTTATGTTCTTCACCCTTCCATATTTGTTCATTTCCTGTTAATAAATGCAACAAAAAATCAATAAATAACAAATAATTGAATCAATAACACTAATTAGGCGATTGGAAAATAACAAGAACAACAAAAAATCACAAGAGTAACAAAGAAAGACATAAGGAATAGTAAAATGGTCAAATTTACCATGTATTATTCTAAATTGAGCAACTTTGCCTTCCGTTAGTCTTTGGGTCTAATATCACCCCACAATTAGGAAAAAAATTATTTTGTCTTTGCCATGTCCAATACCATATTTTGCGCAATTATATTCTTAAATCTTGGCTACGATATTCATCTGGTAAAGTTGCTTCCATATGACCAGGAGGTCACGGGTTCGAATCGTGAAAACAGTCTCTTGCAAAAATACACGGTAGGACTGCATACAATAGACCCTTGTGGTGATTGCTATTTAGCATGTGCGTCACCTCCAAAATAATCACGTGACTCAAAATTCGGGGTTTCATATCCTCAGGACCAGATTTATAATTGTTACTTATCTCAAAACATGAAATTCTTTACCCTGCTATGCCCTTGCATCGCATATCGGCCTTCGGATGTCTCGAATCTAGTCACAATAATTTATTTCAGTCAATTAAATTTATTGGAATTAATTCCATTAGAAAATACAAAATTTTCCATAAAAACCCAAAATTTAACTCAAAAACCAAGTCTCGGAACCCGACAAAAGTTACAAAATCCGAAAGCCCATTCAACCACGAGTCTAACCATACTAGTTTTACCAAAATCCGACCCCAACTCGACCTCCAAATCTTCAAATCTTATTTTCAAATCTCTAAGTTCAAATCCCAAATTTATATATCAAAAACATGTAATCTAGTCGGATTATTCGATAATAATTCAATATTATGGGGTAGAAAGGATCACAAGGGACTTACCTCAAAATTTCCCGTGATTTCTCGCTCAACAATCACCTCACCCGCTTTTGGAAATGTCAAAAATGACAAAATCTCGGACTCCTCTGTTTTTAACATTTTGGCTAGGAGTTTCGCTCCTGCGGCTCCATTTCCGCATCTGTGGAGCCGCATCTGCGATCAAAGCTCCGCTTCTGCGGAAACATCACTTAAGCCTGCCTCCTCTTCTGTGATCAAGGGACCGCATCTGCGCTCATCGCAGGTGCGGTATTTCCCTCGCACCTGCAACCACTGTCTCATAGCCCTCTGCCTGCATCTGCGCTTTCCAGGCTCGTTTCTGCGAGCTCGCACCTGCGATGGAATTTCCGCAGGTGCGATTGCATCACATGAAAGAAACTTCACCTTTTTCTTCTAAGTATGAATTTGATCCGTTAACAATCTGAAACTCACCCGAGGCCCCTAGGACCTCAACCAAATATACCAACAAGTCCTAAAATATCATACGAACTTAGTCGAACCTTCAAATCACCTCAAGCAATGCTAAAACCATGAATCGTATCACAATACAAGCCTAATGAACTTAGAAATTTTAAGTTTCTACAAACGATGTCGGAACCTACCAAATCGCATCCGATTGACCTCAAATTTTGCACACAAGTCATAAATGACATAACAGAGGTATTCAAAGTTTCAGAATCGGATTTAGACCCCGATATCAAAAAGTGAACCCCCGGTCAAACTTTCCAAAAATTCAACTTTCGGCATTTCAAGCCTAATTCCTCTACGGACCTCCAAATAATTTTTCGGATACGCTCCTAACTCCAAAATTACCATACAGAGATATTGGAATCATAAAAATTCAGATCTGAGGTCGTTACACATAAGTCCACATCCGGTTAACTTTTCTAACTTAAATTTTTAATTGTGAGACCAAGTGTCTCGTTTCACTCCGAATTTCTTCCAGACCCGAACCAATTAACCCGGTAAATTATAAAATAATTGTAAAGCATAAATTGAGCAGTAAATGGGAAAATGGGGTTATAATACTCAAAACGACCGGCCGGGTCGTTACACTATAGCTTTTATTTTGTCGGGATTGATCTTGATTCCATGGTTGGACACCATGAATCCAAGAAACTTTTCGGACCTGACCCCGAATGCGCATTTCTCCGAGTTCAGCTTCATATTGTATTGCTTCAATATGTTGAAGGTTTTCTGTCAATGTTTCAGATGGTCTTCTACTCGCAAGGATTTAACTAACATGTCATCAATGCAAACCTCCATTAATTTTCCTATTTGTTCTTCGAACATTCGGTTTACTAGGTATTGATAAGTGGCACCGGTATGTTTTTAGTCCGAACGATATTACGTTATAACAATAGGTGATGAATTTAGTGATAAAGGAAGTTTTTTCTTGATCGCCGTAGGTCCATCCAGATTTGGTTGTACCGGGAATAGGCGTCAAGAAAACTGAGTATCTCATGCCCGGCCGTTGCATCGATCATGCGATCGATGTTAGGCAAAGGAAAATAATCCTTGGGGTACGCCTTGTTCAAGTCTTTGTGATATACACACATTCTTAACTTATTTCTCTTCTTAGGCACTACTACTACATTAGCCAACCAATTCGGGTACTTAACTTCCCGAATAAAACCTATTTTAAGGCGTTTGGATACCTCATCTTTGATGAACGCATGCTTGATTTCGGAATGACGCCTTATTTTCTATTTAATCGGGTGAAACTTCGGGTTCAAGCTTAGCTTATGAGTGGTTACTTCTTGTGGGATCCCTGTCATATTTAAACGGGACCAAGTTAAACAATCCTCCTTAGGTATAAGCAATTTAATGATTTTTTCACTGAGCTCGGGAGTCAATCCCATGTGCAGGTATACCTTCCGATCGGGAAAGTGTTCTACCAATACGACTTGCTCCAACTCCTTGACCATCGACTTGGTGGCATTGGAATCATCAGGGGTGATGAACGACCTAAGAACTTCGTAATCATCATCCTCGCCTACCTCTTGCTTCTCCTATTCGGTCGGGGCCGGTGTCGGTGATTGACATTTAGTTTCTTCCTTCCTAACTGACTCCAGGTTCTTTGATGTCAAGAGTACGAACATCCGTATCACCTCATCTTCCACGAACATTTCTTTTTGCCGCCGCCTGTTCTCCGTAAACTGTCTTGATCTCTCTTGGTGTGGGGAACTTTAATGGTTAATGGAGTGTCGAGGGTATTACCCTCATGTTATGAATCCGCAGTTTTTGTAATAGAGCATTATATCTCATATCCCTTTCAATCACATAGAACTTTGTTTCCTCAATGGTCCCGGCGGTGTTCACCGGCAGGGTTATCTCCCCTTTAGTAGTTTCGCATTCCATGTTGAATCCGTTTAAAACTCGGACTGCAAGAACTATTTGGTCTTGTAGACCCAGCTATTCCACGATCCTCGATCTGATAATATTGGCCAAGCTACCTGGATCAATTAACACATGCTTAACTCGAGATTTATTTATGAGTATAGATATTGCTAGTGCATAATTATGTGGTTGCACGATGCCTTCAGCGTCCGCATCATGATTGTTTGCTTGATCTTCTTGTTGGAGTCCCTATTCCTGAAGTGATTTTTGGCTCGATCACTCAGAAATTCTCGGAGGTGTCCGTTATTGAATAACCGTGCTACTTCTTCCCTTAGTTGTTGGCAGTCTTTGGTCCTGTGGTCGTGAGTGCCACAAAACTTACACATCAGGTTGGGGTCCCTTTGGGCAGGATCAGACTGCAATGGCCGAGGCCACTTGGTATCTTTGATGCATCTGATGGAGGATACAATGCCGGCAGCATCAACACTGAAGTTGTATTCCGATAATCTCGATGCCTCCCTGGCCCCAAATGGCCAGTCGAAACCGTTTTTACTCATGAGTCCCTGACTATTGTGGCCCCGATCGCTCATTTTTTCACTCCTCGCAGGGTTACGTCCAGACCCATTACCCATTCAATCTTCTCTATATAGTTGATACCGATCTCTGTTCGGTCATGGTTCATGATCGACGACTCTCTTAGATCTGTCACTAGTTCAGACGGGATACACGGATCCGGAAGGGGCCCCGAGATGTTCATCCTTGACTCTCATTTTACAGTATTTTATCAGTGTGTTTTAATATGTTCTTAATTTCTAGTTTAGTGATATCCCCTTTCTATTTTTGGACGTGTATAAGTACTTATAACAAGGAGGGAGGGCGGGGAGGCCAAATAAGAAAGAAGGTTAGAAGTGGTTGTACCTTTATCGGAAAATTGCTTAGGAATGTTTGTATGTTTTAGTTGCTCATATACTCTGTATCTTTGATTTTGTATAAATTTGAATGTAAAGGAAAATTAAAGCAATCCAACCCAATGAATATAATAGGTAAACATGTAACTGAACAAAGGAATTAAGTCACATTCACAATAGTAGAAAACATCAATTTACAATATCACTGCAAACTTGAGGTCTCAAACACAATGCCATTAGGGATCTAACCCTAATTAAGGCAAAAGTAGAGGACGAAACATACATTAATGCAAAGGGCACGAATGAACCAAAATTTTAAATAAACAAAACTTGAGCAAGTATTAGATAAATTGTTATAAGCTTATCAAAAAGATATAGATTTTAACACCAATTAGGCAATAAGCAAACAAAGAACAAAAGAACGACAAAGAGAGTAACCTAGAGTAAATGGTAAATAACCTTCTCTAACAGGTTAAATTACATTGTTACGAGTGTAAAAATTTCACTATAGTGCAATGTTCGTGTATATAGCTAAAATCTAAAAAATATAACCTTTACATCCAAGAAATCAGAACATAAGTTGCTTGAACATGAGTGTGGGTATCCGACACGGGTGCGTATATAGAGGTCAGATCATTCGAGATGTAAATTCTGTGATTTTGGGATATGGATTCTAGTATGGATACGGGTGCGAGGATCGAGCTAATTAAAATAATTCAAAAAGTAAAAATATAAAAATATCTCTAAATTGTGAAAAATATTTGTGGAATACTTACGTATAGCTTGTAAAGTATTAAATTCTTTTTATTCTCAATTTTTTTTCGGTTCTGATTTCAGAAATCAAATTGTATCTTGTCTCGAATATTTCCATGTCGTGGTCAAGGTATCCAAAATTATTTGACTAGATCCGGTATGGATCCCATACCCACATCAATACTAGTGTCGTGTCGACATGGGTGCGACACTGAACTATCATGTCAGAGCAACTTAGATCAAAACCTTAAGCAGGAACACAAAAGAGAATGACTTTAATATAGTACGCTTATATAGCAAATTAAAGATTCGAGAAGAAGGATATCTGACTAATGTCACTAACCTAGCCTTCTCGATCAGAATCCAATAACTTCAGAATCATCAATAAAGTTATGGTGAGCATCCTGCAGTATGAATGAACAAACTTATGCCATGAGTTTGCTTCACTTGGTAGAATGAGAAACATAACCTAGACAAATTCAACAAATCTGACAATTGTTACGTTCTTCTCCCTTCCATATTTGTTCATTTCCTGTTAATAAACGCACCAAAAAATAAATAAATAAATAACAAATAATTGAATCAATAACACTAATTAGGCGATAAGAAAACAACAAGAACAACAGAAAATCACAAGAGTAACAAAGAAAGACATAACAAATAGTAAAATGGTCAAATTTACCATGTATTATTCTAAATTGAGAGACTTTGCCTTCCGTTAGTCTTTGGGTCTAATATCACCCCACAATTAGGAAAAAAATTGTTTTGTCTTTGCTATGTACAATACCATATTTTGCGCAATTATATTCTTAAATCTTGGCTACGATATTCATCTGGTAAAGTTGCTTCCATGTGACCAAGAGGTCACGGGTTCGAGTCATGGAAACAGTCTCTTGCAGAAATGCAGGGTAGGACTGCATACAATAGACCCTTGTGGTGATTTCTATTTAGCATGTGCGTCTCCTCCAAAATAATCACGTGACATAAAATCCGGGGTTTCATATCCTCACGACAAGATTTATAATTGTTACTTACCTCAAAACATGAAATTCTTTACCCTGCTATGCCCTTGCATCGCAAATCGGCCTCCGAATTTCTCGAATCTAGTCACAATAATTCATTTCAGTCAATAAAATTTATTGGAATTAATTCCATAAGAAAATACTAAATTTTCCATAAAAATCCGAAATTTAGCTCAAAAACCACGTCTCGGAATCCGACAAAAGTTACAAAATCTGAAAGCCCAATCAACCACGAGTCTAACCGTACTAATTTTATTAAAATCCGACCCCAACTCGACCTCCAAATCTTCAAATCTTAATTTCAAATTTCTAAGTTCAAATCCCAAATTTACACCTCAAAAACATGTAATCTAGTCGGATTGTTCGATGATAATTCAATATTATGGGTAGAAAGGATCACAAGGGACTTACCTCAAAATTTTCCCTGATTTCTCGCTCAAAAATCGCCTCACTCGCTTTTGGAAATGTCAAAAATGACAAAATCTCGGACACCTCTGTTTTTAACATTCTGGGTAGGAGTTTCGCACCTGCGGCACCATTTCCGCATTTGCGATCAAAGCTCCACTTCTGCGGAAAAATCACTTAAGCCTGCCTCCTCTTCTGTGATCAAGGGACCGCATCGGCGCTCATCGCAGGTGCGGTATTTCCCTCGCACCTGCAACCACTGTCTCATAGCCCTCTGCCTGCATCTGCGCTTTCCATGCTCGTTTCTGCGAGCTCGCACCTGCGATGGAATTTCCGCAGGTGCGATTGCATCACATGAAAGAAACTTCACCTTTTTCTTCTAAGTCTAAATTTGATCTGTTAACCATCTGAAACTCATCTGAGGCCCCTGGGACCTCAACCAAATATACCAACAAGTCCTAAAACATCATACGAACTTAGTCGAACCTTCAAATCACCTCAAGCAACGCTAAAACCATGAATCGTATCCCAATTCAAGCCTAATGAACTTTTAAATTTCAAGTTTCTACAAACGACGCCGGAACCTATCAAATCGCATCCGTTTGACCTCAAATTTTGCACACAAGTCATAAATGACATAACGGAGGTAGTCAAATTTTCAGAATCGGACTTCGACCCCGATATCAAAAAGTCAACCGCCCGGTCAAACTTCCCAAAAATTCTACTTTCGGCATTTCAAGCCTAATTCCTCTACGGACCTCCAAATAATTTTTCAGATACTCTCCTAAGTCCAAATTCACCATACGGTGCTATTGGGATCATAAAAATTCAGATCCGAGATCGTTAAACATAAGTCCACATCCGGTCAACCTTTCTAACTTAAATTTTAAATTGTGAGACTAAGTGTCTCGTTTCACTCCGAATTCTTTCCGGACCCGAATCAACTAACCCGGTAAATTATAAAATAACTGTAAAGAATACATTGAGCAGTAAATGGAGAAACAGGGTTATAATACTCAAAATGATCGGCCGGGTCGTTACACAATAACTTTTATTTTGTCGGGATTGATCTCGATTCCACGGTTGGACACCATGAATCCAAGGAACTTTCCGGACCTGACCCAGAATGCGCATTTCTCTGAGTTCATCTTCATATTGTATTGCTTCAGTATGTTGAAGGTTTCCTGCAAATATTTCAAATGGTCTTCTACTCGCAGGGATTTAATTAACATGTCATCAATGTAAACCTCCATTAATTTTCCTATTTGTTCTTCGAACATTCGGTTCACTAGGCATTGATAAGTGGCCACATGAGAGTTGGCATTGATTGGGTCTGCAGCCGGAACTCCTTTGGGGTCAATAGGGGACACCTCACTACTGGGCACTACATTGTTATTTTCGCCGTGGTGGCCAAAGTCGCCCTGTGGTGGCCGGACTCAGCATCAACAATCAAATGGGCGGATTGAGAGTTCGACATTTTTTAATTTGACCTGAAATTAAAATCTCAAAGAACAAGCGTAAAACATAGTGCATTATGCAAATTTGTATCAAATTATCACTATTATCCTTAGCCCCACGGTAGGCGCCAAACTATTTACCCTAAAAACGGATAACAATTAAATTTATATGTGGTTTTAAGGATATGTGGATTAATTCAATATGAGTGATTAATGACGATAAATTAAGAATATGAAAGAGATAATAAACAGCCAAACCAATGATAAGAGTGATTTCGAACTCGGTTTATGGCTCAGCGAGGAACCTGCCCTCTATTCCAAGCTTGCACTTATGATGAACTTAAGAAAAAAAAATAAGAACTTTGAACGACAAAGAGAATTCAAATCAATTGTCTTGGTATGAGTGTTACAATATTCCTAATGAATAGTTTTAGTTTCCCCTTTATATAGTCACAGAGTTATATCCTAAGTACAATTCTAAGAAAGGTAAAAAATATTTCGTTCCTCTAATCACTAATTTTCTGCCGATACAGGCCGAGATTTACGCCGTGATACCCGGTTGGACAGGGATATCATGACCCTTCGTAAGTCGTGTGCAACCGTTTGATGATGTTCCCCGAAGTTTTGAGAGTTGAACAGGACCCGGAGGATGTGGTTCCGCTGTTTCGGATGGCAGGTACTTTGCTCAAACCCCGATACGAGGGGATCCTCATCCGGATTCCGATTCCTTACGCTCACGTCCCTACTTTGTTTGCCTTACCGGAAAATCGAGGTATTCAAAATGTGCGGTTTTACCTCTATACAGTATAACCTATGAAGAAAAGTGTATTTCTCGGACGATTGATAAAGTATTTGAAAACGATCACTATGTCTATTTTGTCCAATTCGATATAATTCTCTAACTCTATTAAATGATGTGATTAGATGCATTAAATTAAAATAAAATTTTAAATTATCAAATACACCTCTTATATATCTATTGATGCCATGGAAACAATAAAATTATATGGATAAAAAGAGGAAATACTAAAAAGAGAAAAAGGAGCAGAAAGTAAATAAAGAGAAGGGAAACAACGATTCGATCTTGCATTTGGTATCTGGAATGCTTGGGATTTAACCATGGCATCTAGAGCCAACAAATTACACCATGTGCCATCCGTTTAATATATAGTGTAGTTTTTGTAAAATATGAAAATATAATAATTAGGTTTTAGAGAAAATCCCACAAATACTGGATAAAATATATTCCCAAAATCCGGTGTCGCTAAGTACATGAGCATCTATTTCAAGTCTGGAAAATGCTGTCTATAATAGTCTAAGACCAGATACAGTAAACAAGGAGATATGGAAGGAGAGACAAGGTCTGCGAAACACGACAGCTACCTCTGAATCTCCAGAAAATCAATTGTGCAAAAGAATCAACACCCACCGTATCCGGAATCACCTGGATCTGCACACGAAGTGCAGAGTGTAGTTTGTGTACAACCAACTCAGTAAATAACAATAATAAAAAAGAACTGAAGGTAGTGACGAGCTTCAAAGCAAAGTCCAAATACAGTACTCTCCAACATAAAAGGGTAGGCATGCTTTCAAGTTTAACATTTAAAACTCCACAGTAATTTCATATCAAATTTGATTGAAACAAAAAATAATATTTTTTCAAAATTTCCAAAATAGTGATATATGACAGCTGAAGTGCAGCAATAATGAAATCAAATCATCCTCTCAGAGTAACAGTCACTCAGTACTACCATTCACTCCAACCTCACAGTCACTTTTTCCTCACAGTCACTCATTCCTCACAGTCACTCATTCCTCACAGTCACTCATTCCTCTCAATCACTTAGCACTCAGCACTCGCTCTCAGTAGGTACCTGCGCTCACTGTGGGTGTGTACAGACTCCGGAGGGGCTCCTTCAGTCCAAGCGCTATATCAAGCCAATCATGTCATAAATCAACAAAACATGTTGTGACGTGCAGCCCGTTCCCATAAATATCCTCACAATTAGGCCATCGGCCTCACTCAGTCATCAACCTCTCCAGTCTCTCGGGCTCTCAGAAATCATGATAAGCAGCCCTATAACAATGATATGATGCATCAATAGATAGCAACAAAGACTGAGATATGATATTAAATGAATGAACATGACTAAGTGTGAAATTACAATTTGAGCATAAAATTCAACCACATAAATGACCCCAGTGGGTGCCAACAATAACAGCATATGCCTAAGCATGATTTTTAATATGATTCTCAGCTCAATTTATTCTAACACGTATAGAATGTACAGATATCAATAGATTATTCAACTATACAGTTCCATGGAATTTTACCAAGTCACAATTCCAACGGTGCACACCCACACACCCGTCACCTAGCATATGCGCCACCTCGAAACTAATCACATAACACATAATCCGGGGATTCATACCCTCAAGACCAAATTTGGAACTGTTACTTATCTCAAACCATGTAATTTCTTACTCCGCTATGCCTTTGCCTCGTGAATTGGCCTTCAATCGCCTCGAATCTAGCCACAAATAATCTGATTCAGTCAATAAATTTTATTGGAATTAATTCCATAAGAAAATACTAATTTTCCAACAAAATACGAAATTTAACTCAAAACTCGCCCGTGGGGCATGTGTCTCGGAACCTGACAAAAGTTACAAAATATGAACGCCCATTCAACCATGAGTCTAACCATACCAAATTTACCAAAATGCGACCTCAACTCGACCTTCAAATCTCAATTAAAGTCTTTGAAGATTTCTACCATTTTCAACCTAATATTTACCCATTTGAATTCAATAATCTTGCTACAAACCTTATTGGTACAAGCATGTATAAATAATACTCTTAATCATTATTAAGCTATTGAAGCACTAGAATCACCAACCATCCTAACAAGATTCAAAAATTGACTATTCATATTCTTCTCCATTCAAAACCCCTAACTCACAATACCCATTTCAAGGACTAGCATAATTTTTCAACCAATTGGTACTTTCTACTTCACAATACATTCCTAATACTTAATCCATAGTTGTATTTTTATGTAGGGTAGAGAATTTACCTCTTGTAGCTCAAACCCTAACTTGAACCCTTTTGAATGATTCTTTAAGATTAGAGAAATCCCTATGAATTTCAATCTATGTAGATGGTAATACTAGAATTAACTAGTGTTAATCCATTATAAAAATATCATAAAACTCACCTTTGATGTGTATTTGGGTTGAGGATGGTCCACTTTCTCTCTAGAACCCAAAACATAGCCAAAAATGTTATCGTTTACTCTCTACCCGAACCTCCCCTGTTTTATAGAAAATGAGTTGTGTAGGCTGGCTGCGTACCCTACGCAGATTGGCTACGTAGCTTAAACCCTCCCCTTAACTTCCATGCTAATTGTGCCTACGCAACCTGCATAGGTTACGCAGGCCTGTTGGGTTTCCTTCTTCCCTCTTTATTCCACCATTTGAAGCCATGACTTTATTCATGCAACTTAGTGACCTTCAACCCTCATAATATTCATGTCCAAGTATTTTAATGATCTCGATACCCTCGTGTGGGTTCTCAAGAACTTCGAGGTTTCGCAAAATATTCTCTAAAGCTCGAGGTCGGCTTAATATTGTTAGAAAACTTTCTAGGTCTTTACAACCTTCCCCACTTAGAAACATTCATCCTCGAATGTCAAGCTGAAGGCGTAATCAAGTTCAAATATTCAATCATAACCCTTCTAGACCTAAGTGTTACAAATCATTCCAAAACCTTACCGGACCCAAACCAATTATCAAGACAAGTCAAATAACAACCATAAGCACAATTTGAGAAGTAAATGGGGGAACGGGGCTGAAATACTCAAAACGACAAGCCAGGTCATTACATATACAGTCCCCAAATATTCCGAGTGGGCTGATCAAGCTTATCCATCGGTCCAACAAGGCCCCCTTCTCGAGCATCGATGAATACCATGATCGGGGTTGGCTAGGACGGTTCATCTGAGTGAAGACCAAGGATTTGACCCCCCCAGAATACATGTCATTCCCCAAGAGTGGAATGCGTCTCGTAAGTGGGATCTATCTTTAAATGCCAAAATTCATTTTCTTCAATTTCTCTCTTCTCATTTATGCTTGTGACTGTGCAGCTGTTGCCCGGGTGCTGAATGTGATTCCCCGACTAAAGGAGTAGATCGACGGCACCTCTACTTATATTTCATACTTTGAGCGCACATGGCGCGGACTCTCGAAGGGCCGATGCACTGCCCGTTCTTAGGGTAAGGTCTCCTCCCGAATAGGTAACGTTAGGCTTTCTAATTTTCTCTCTTTTTTGTTTTGCAGGTTTGCCTAAGACCACTGAACTTAGGCCTTTAGAAGGAGACGAGGATGTGCCTTGTCTGTTGATCCCTTCTCTTTGGGGAAGATCGGGGTTGCAGCGAGGGAAAAGAAGAAGAAGAAGAAATGGAAGGTTTCAGGCTCCCCGAGCTCCGATGCGAAGCCAAAAGAGAGATTGGCTCGTAAGCCAAAGATGGGCTTTGGTTCCCTAGCACTAGACTCGGATTCACTTCTCCGGCTTAGAGATGACCCTGAAGAAGATGATATTTTTGTGTCCCATGGGCCGATCTCTACGGAAGAGCAGGCAACAACCTAGGGGGAGATGTTGGAGGCCGATCTCCCTCAGGCTCGGAAGATTGATGTGGAGACCCCCTGGGATACCGGGCCCACTTCGAAGAATGCACCCGGTATAATATAGATTTTAAGGTCGCCCTCTTACACCGATTTTATGCCCGAGGAGGCCCGATCAGGGAAGGAAAGGTCCAACGAAGGGGCTCGTGTGCAGACGATCTCCTTTGTTCCTTTTGCGACGGTGTGGGGTCGTCCATTTTGGAGGGTTTTTCTGGGTTGGGTGACCTGGAAGTGTCGAGGAAGGATCCATCTTTGAAAGTTGGCAAGTTGAGTACGATCCCAAATCTGATCAATCAGTTTCCCGCCCAAAGTGTATATCCTAGTTGCAAGAGATTGATAGTTCTTACCGTCCCGGAGGATGCTTAAGTTCTTTCTACTCCCGTAGGAGTAGCAAGCGGCATCCGATGCCTTGTGACCGAGGAGGACCGGGCAAAAATGAATACGGTAAATGTGCTATAACTTTTCAATGAAGCATTGTAGGCGCTGAACCATGTAAGGCATCGTTTCCTTCCATCTATCTATTGTTATCCGTGTTTGATATTTCTCACATTATTTCCCTTTTGCAGGCCTCAGTACTACATCACGAGAGTTTCCTTCAATACCGGGTTGAGGTCAATCAAATCGAGCTCGAGATCAAGGAGCTTTCCCAAAAAAGGGATATGTACAAGCTTCCTAGAGAGCAGCATGAGGGGGTCGCCAAGAACCTCCAGGTCGAGCTGGATTCAGCTCAGAAAGAAGCATCGGCCTTAAGGCATGAGCATGCTGATTTGGTGGAAAAGGTAAAGGTTTTTGAAGTTAGACACGAGGATCCGGTAGCTGAGGCTAAAAACAATACCTCACGGGTCTATCAGAAGATCGACCAACTCTGCAAGGATATGGACGAGATCCAAATAATGGCCAACGGGTGGAAAAATAAGATGGACCTGCTGGCCTAGGAGAAGGAGACGGCCGAGGCCAAGCTATCTTCGGTGGAAGTTAAGCTTCAGGTGGAGAAGGAGAAGGTCGATACACAGGCTCAACAAAATGAGGAACTCCAATCACGACTGGGCTCGGCCATCACTGAATGGAATGCCTTCGACAAGGAGCTTGAAATAACAAAGTCCAGGTTAGAAGTAACCTCGGTTGATGTTGACGAGATGGTGGCCCAATATAAGGCCAATGTTAAAGCAATCGAGGCCCGCCTTAAGTCTACTGCTGAGTATATGAGGTAGCTATCTCGAAGGGAGACCCTCAAAGAAATACATTCCCGAGTTTTCAACCTAACTGTTGAGATCGAAGAGGCAAAAATAATCGAGGTCGAGGCTAAGAGGCTAGCTGAATCCCGAGGTGAAGAGGGCCCTGAGTGCTCTAAAGAATCCGAAGGCCCTGACAGTTCTGGTGACGAGTCGGGATCCGGTGAAGACCATGTGTAGATGCCTTAGGATTTGTTTTTGTTTTTGTATCTTGTACATATATTTTGTTTAGACCGTTTTGTGCCTTTGTAGAGATATTCAGGAATATATAAATATTTTTTCTTTTGGAAATTTTCAAGTCTATTATTTTGGTATATTTTTACATTTGCAAACATTTCTAATTCCTTAGCACAGAATCAAACGTAGTAATAAGTCTTTTTTCGGAGGTTCGAACAAGACCTTTGCTCGATGAATTGTTTGCTCAAAACTTGTGGAAGCTCGAAGCGAACGAAAATTTCCCCAAGATGTTTTCTTAAATGTTGTTAGACTATATCTTTACTTAGGGTAACCTTTTAACATGTTTGGAATTTTGTTAAAGGCCTTATGTTTTGATTACGAGCTTCGGATGTCTCCGGATAATATTTTGGGTGGTCGTAGCCTTTTAAGTTTAGGAACTGCCTAATAGGCTTTGTGCCTCCAGGTTTTGATAACCCGAGAGCTCGAAGATGTCTCAAATGACAGTCCCCGAGTGGGGGTAGCCCTTTGGGCTAGGATAGGGGTGGCCCTTGGGCTTGATAGTCCCCGGGTAGGAATATCCCTTAGGCTCGATACTTTTATGAAGCAGAAAATATGTATTAGCTAGGTGGAAACTTTATTTCATTTATGTGCGTAACATACAAGATTGTAAGCATGTAAAAGCTCGTATTATGGCTGAGGTAGCCTACGCGGGCACAATTCACTTAACCGTTTGGCTCTTCCAATACATCCTAGCCCTTACAGTAAATCCTAAGCACCGAGTCGAGACTGTTCAAGCAGAAATTTTCCTCTCTTGCTAAACATCTTGACCTGAGGGTGACGACCCTCATTATTCGAGGTTGATATTTAAGAGAGCTCGGATACTGTTGATGTGACCATTGACTCTGACTTAAAACCGGTCTTCGACTCAAAGTTAGCATGATTTACTATTGCCTCGTTAAAAACCTTGCCAAAAATCCCATTTGGGATAAACCCGGTTCAAGAAGTAAAGAGAGCAAGGCGTGCTTTCAGACCTAACAACTACATTCTCCTTTGGTTGTTGCATGCAAGTGTTAGTCTAATTCATAATATATTAAAAAAGCAAATGAGGTCGTACCTTAGCAGTAGTACCGTTTCAAGTGGGTGACGTTTCAGTTGTTCGGTAGCTGTGCACCGTTCCCTACTTCGAGTTTGTATGAACCTTTGCTGGTAATCCCGATAACTACCTTCGTTCGGGTTTCTGATGTTTAGTGTTATGTTTCTTAACACCAAGTCCCCGATATTGAAGTATCGGAGGTTGGGTCTTCGGTTGTAATATCTTTCTATCAGCTATTTCTGAGCAAAAATCGGACTAAGGCGACCTCGCGCCTCTCATCCAATAGTTTCAGGCTCGCGCTCATGGCCTCACCGTTTGATTCTTCGGTCACATATTGGAACCTAAGACTCGGTTCTCCCACCTTGACTGGTATTACTGCTTCGACATCATAGACCAACGAAAATGGAGTGGCCCCAATACTAGATTTTGAGGTCGTACGGTATGCCCAAAAGCCGTTTGGCATCGGTCAACCCTTTCTTAAGGGTTTGGAGTATGGTCTTGTTTATAGACTCAGCATGTACTCTCCCACTAGGGTGATAGGGTGTTGACAAGATCTTTTTGGTCTTATGGTCCTTGAATAATTTGCTTACCTTGCTGCGGATGAACTGCTTCCCGTTATCACGCACGATCTCGATCGGTATCTCGAACCGACATATTATGTAGTCCAAAATAAAATCGATAACATCTTTTTCTCGGACTTTCTCGAATGCCTGAGCTTCAACCCATTTAGAAAAATAGTCAGTCATAAATAGTAAAAATTGAGCCTTACCGGGTGCCCATGATAGGGGACCGACAATGTCCATTCCCCATTTTATGAATGGCCAAGGTGACAAGACCAAGTGTAGTAGCTCTCCGGGCTGATGGATCATCGGTGCATGCCTATGACAACAGTCCTATCTTCGTACAAAGTCCCTTACTTATTTCTCCATGTCGGTCCAGTAATAGTCGACTCTAATCATTTTCCGAACCAAAGACTCTGCCCCAAATGATATTCGCAGGTGCCCTTGTGAACTTCTTTAAGACGTATTCGATGTCTCCCAGCCCCAAACATACGACGAGTGGGCCGTCGAATGTTCTTCTGTGAAAAGTGCCTTCTGACAAGCTAAACATAGCCGCCTTCGAGCGCAAAGTCCTCAATTCTTTAGGATCTGAGGGCAACTTCCCAGTCTTCAAGTAGTCTATATACTTACTGCTCCAGTCCCATGTCAAACAGTTTGAGTTTATTTCAGCATGGCCTTTTTCCACTATTGATTTCATGAGCTGAACAATCATTCCTAAGCTAAATTCATCGTCATTAACCGACAATCCCAAGTTAGCCAGATCATCGGCTTCGCTATTTTGATCCCGGGGTACTTGCTGTATGGTCCATTCATTGAATCGATGTAGTGCTACCTGTAATTTGTCTAAGTACCTTCGCATTCATTCTTATTTTACTTTGAATGTACCATTTAGTTGATTTACCATAAGGAGGGAGTCGCACTTAGCTTCAACCACTTCTGCCCCCAGGCTTTTAGTCAGTTCAAGACCTGCAATCATGGCCTCATACTCGGCCTTATTGTTAGTCAATTTTACAGTTCTAATGGATTGCCTAACTACGTTACCCGTACGCGGCTTCAACATGATGTCGAGATCGGACCCCTTTGTGTTCTAGGAACTGTCTGTAAAGAGGGTCCAGATTCCCGAGGAAGTCCCTGAGGTTAACAACAATTCCTTTTCGGCCTTAACAAAGCTAGCGCCAATATTTCTAGGTGATGGTACCTTTTTTCGGCCTCGCCTAGAGTTCTACTAACATAATAGATAGGAAATTACATACCTTCATCTTTTCGAGCTAAGACTCCGCTTAGCGCTATATCAGATACTGCTAAGTACAGGTACAACTAAGGGTGGCAAATGGGCCCGTCCCAAATTAAACGGGTCAAACGGTCCCGGACTAAACGGTCTTTTTGTAGGGATCGACCCGAGACCGGGACCATTTGATCCCGGGCTAAACGGTCCCGGCCCGCGGGATAAATAGGCTAAGTGGGCCAAACAGATTGTTTTAAAAATAATTAAATAGATATTAGAGACAAAAGGATGTTAAAACAAATATCTAAAGCAATGTTTTATAAATTTTATTATAGAATTGTGACCTAAATTTTATTTCATATATAAATACACTATACTATATATACATCTTATATATATATATATATATATATATACTATACTATACTATACTATACTATACGTATATCTTATATAGCTTATATACTATACACTTAGTATATATATATATATATAACTTATATATTATACATTTAGTATATATACTATACTATACTATATATACATCTCATTATACTATATATACATCTTATATATAGTATATAAGATGTATATATATATATATATATATATATATATATATATATATATATACTTTTTAGTAGTAACATAAAAGGACCCAAGTATGGTACTTCTTAGCTGGTATAAATATGGAATGATAGAAGATCAAGTTTTAGCTCAACTCAGATTACAGTTTCAACTAAAACTGAGCTGAGCTAAAACTTGATCTTCTATCATTCCATATTTATACTAGCTAAAAAGTACCATACTTTGGTCATTTCATGTTACTACTAAAAAGTCGAGGAATGATAAATGGTATTGTTCGAGGTCTTAGAACATAGAATTACTTATTAAATTTAAAGATGACATTTTGGGCCATCACAAATTATCAACTAAATTAAACTCAAATAATTAATCTATTCAAATGATTCCTAAGGTGTGATTATTTAATTAAAACTAATCTAGAATAATAAACTAAGAGATTAAAGAAAATAAGTTGGCAAGCTTACAGACGAATTCACTAGGAGAAAATATTCTAGAGTTATGGGTTAGCTTACAATTCCGTTGAGTTTTCTACTTAAATTGTCTAATTAATTTATCTGTTTTATTGATTGACACGGTTAATATTACTCGTAGTATTCTCCCGAAGTACTACTCGCCTATTCAAACTAACCTAACGCCTATGTTCCTGTGGAATTAGGATTAACACGAACGCATTAGTAATTCCTGTATAATAACCAAACAAGACGATTAGGTATATTCCTATCCTAACCGCATCCGTTCCCGATACTTAGGTTCAAGATCTCGCTCTACTCAAGCTTATATGCAATCTAGAATTTCCTCTTCCGAGTTTAATTCTAGATTCGTAGATAGTATTTAATTGATGATCAAGCAATCAAATAATTAAGTGCAAGATTGAATAAATAAACCAATATAATAAAATAATAAGAGCAATCTAAGTTTCAAACCACAACGTTCATGTAGCACCCACAACTCTAGAACTAATAAATTATGAGATTAAAGGAAGAGAAGAGAAGAAAAACTAGTTGAAAACTTCCTCCAAGCGTGGTTTATGTTCTTCACCTCCAAAGTGGCATGTTCTCCCTAAATATTATGTTAGATCCCCTCCAAATTAAGTTTAGAATGCCTATCTACGAGTTTGGACAGTATAGAACCGAAATAACCTTGTCCCCGCGGGCAAAATAACCAGTAGCCTCTTGCAATTTCTTCTTTACTGCATTTTGCTTTACATTCCATATGTTGTTCTTTTTTCTGCCGCTTGGGGGACAAAACCCAAAGGGTGTCCCCCTTTGTCTCCCTCTTTTTAATTGTTATATTTTTCTTTCTTTTTCTTCCGTATTTTATTTAATTTTGCTCCAAATCTCTTCATCTTCACACCGTTTTATTTCTATATAGTTAAAATATAATATTAAGCATAAAATATTAATACTCAATAGATGATTAAAAATACTAGAATGTTAGGCAACAATAGTTAAATATATATATATTTTAACTGAAATCACACATTTTCAAAACGGATAATTTCTCAAAATTAGGTGCTCACACTTGTACATAATTTTCACATGCACACACTAACATTTGTGATTGTTTTTTGATATTTCTATTTCTAAATCCGCTTGAGTATTTTAGCTATGATCCCCTATTTATTGCCTCATCTATGTTGTATTATGGTTATGTGAATTGCCAAGGGTGGTTGGTTTTGGTTTCTGGTGAATTTCGGAGTGAAATGGGACACTTAGTCCCTAAGTTGTCTAAACCGAGTCGAAAACTGCACCTCAAACCACCTTGTCTGCTCTTAAAAAGCATAGTGAGGCTTATCCAAAATTCTCAGGATGTTGTAAGACTACGATTTATCACATGTTATTCCCTCGTAAGGAGTAGTTACATCGACGAATGGTTCGTAGTACCATTGCACATGCACTCTGGGACAGGGTATTTTGTCACATCCCTTCCTGCTTTCCTCAATTCTGGCTGACCTAAGGAATCTCTATGCAATTCCAGTATAATTCTGTTGAATTCTGTTTCAGAAAGAGATGAATTCAGAAAATGTCGAAGCATCTGTCTTTTGTTGGGAGTAATAGTCTTTTTGTGTCCTGCATAAGCCCTGTGACCCTATTGTAATACAAATTACAATCACTAGTTAGAGAAAAATCTCAGAACTAAATTTCCAAACTAGTGGCTCCTGAACTATAACTAGCAACTGTAGTGTAAGGGACGCGACAATACCTGAATAGCATGGCCCATGTTTCCACCATGAGATGGCATGAAAACATTGCTGTTCGCGGATACTATGTAGTCAAGAGCAGCCATAAGGGAGGCTTTCTTTGCAAATGGCTCGAGTTCCCCGGGCAGACCGCTCTAGTAATGACTATTATATTATAATCACAAATTTCAATAATTTGTTGTCCCTGCATGCTAGTGAAGGTGGCGTGACGGATTTGGCAGGTATACTATACAGTCAAATGATTTTTGCGGCTGCTATCCAAGAATGTTGCGGCTGCTATCTCAGGTTATTTGTAACGCAATTATAAATCAGATACTTATAATTCATTAGTACAGTAATAATATACAGTCAAAATTGCACAATTACGGATTTTTGCGGCTGCTATCCAAGAATGTTGTGGCCGCTATCCAAGAACGTAGAAATGTTCCAGGTGGTCAACATTGGCAATGAAATAGGCGATACCACTTGCAACAAAACCAAATTGTAAAATATCACTATAAAAGAAGATGTTGCCTACATATTAAAAAATCCTATACCTTTAGTACTCTTGAAAAATGTATCATCTTCTTTCTCCCATAGAAGCCATTGTAGGACTTGTAACCTTTGCATTTCTACTCTACTTGCTATGGACAAAAAAACAATCAAAAATCTTAAACCCACTGCCTCCAAAAATCCCAGGTGGATGGCCAGTAATCGGCCATCTCTTTTATTTCAACAACAATGGCGATGATGACCGCCATTTTTCTCAAAAACTCGGAGACTTAGCTGACAAATATGGTCCCGTCTTCACATTCCGGTTAGGGTTTCGCCGTTTCTTGGCGGTGAGTAGTTATGAAGCTATGAAAGAATGCTTCTCTACCAATGATATCCATTTCGCCGATCGGCCAGCTTTACTTTACGGAGAATACCTTTGCTATAACAATGCCATGCTTGCTGTTGCCAAATATGGCCCTTACTGGAAAAAAAATCGAAAGCTAGTCAATCAAGAACTTCTCTCCGTTAGTCGGCTCGAAAAATTCAAACATGTTAGATTTTCTATAGTTCAGAAAAATATTAAACAATTGTATAATTGTGATTCACCAATGGTGAAGATAAACCTTAGTGATTGGATAGATAAATTGACATTCGACATCATTTTGAAAATGGTTGTTGGGAAGACCTATAATAATGGACATGGAGAAATACTCAAAGCAGCTTTTCAGAAGTTCATGGTTCAAGCTATGGAGATTGAGCTCTATGATGTTTTTCACATTCCATTTTTCAAGTGGTTGGATCTTACAGGGAATATTAAGGCTATGAAACAAACTTTCAAAGACATTGATAATATTATCCAAGGTTGGTTAGATGAGCACATTAAGAAGAGAGAAACAAAGGATGTTGGAGGTGAAAATGAACAAGATTTTATTGATGTGCTGCTTTCCAAGAGGAGCAACGAACATCTTGGCGATGGTTACTCTCATGACACCACCATCAAAGCAACAGTATTCGTAAGTAAATTAATCTATGCTTGTATTTTAACATGTTGTAGGAGCTTATATTTTAGGTTACTATATTCGTATATAAAATCATTTTAATTTTTATAGACATTTACATATATATATATATATATATATATATATATTATTTTTTTTTAAGTGGCTTAGTCACGTATAGATTGTTCTACATTTTCGGTATTTTGAAGTCAAACTTTAATGTATGGATTCTGTTGATAAAAACACTATCGCCTAACCAACTCATGCATACTAGGATTTGAACAATGATGCAAATTCGTCTCTTTAATTTCTTCTTTGTAAATCATCTTTTTAACTGTTCTTTGTCTATATATATAGACTTTGGTCTTGGATGCAACAGACACACTTGCACTTCATATAAAGTGGGTAATGGCGTTAATGATAAACAATAAGAATGTCATGAAGAAAGCACAAGAAGAGATGGACACCATTGTTGGTAGAGATAGATGGGTAGAAGAGAATGATATCAAGAATTTGGTGTATCTTCAAGCAATTGTTAAAGAAGTATTACGATTACATCCACCTGCACCTTTGTCAGTACAACACCTATCCGTAAAAGATTGTGTTGTCAATGGATACCATATTCCTAAGGGGACTGCACTACTTACAAATATTATGAAACTTCAACGAGACCCACAAATATGGGTAGATCCTGATACATTCGATCCAGAAAGATTCTTGACGACTAATGCTGCAATTGACTATCGCGGGCAGCACTATGAGTTGATCCCGTTTGGATCAGGGAGACGAGCTTGTCCCGCGATGAATTACTCATTGCAAGTGGAACACCTTTCAATTGCTCATTTGATCCAGGGTTTCAATTTTGCAACTACGACTAACGAGCCTTTGGATATGAAACAAGGCGTGGGTCTAACTTTACCTAAGAAGACAGATGTTGAAGTGCTAATTACACCTCGCCTTCCTCCTACGCTTTATCAATATTAATATGTTTTGTTGTTTTGATTCGTTATTATTTGTCCCTTAATGTTTAAAAAAAAAGATGTTTTATTTTGGTTAAGATTGTTTTAGAGATGGTTATTCATCTACTTTAATTTACTAATAAGTGATTGTAATCCATAAATAATAAAAAGTTTGAGTTTAATTTCAATTCTTTTCCCGTTTTATTATTTTTATATATTTATTTAAATCTCCTTTTCAATTTCAAAGTAACGCTTGTGACCTTTTACTCTTAACATTCATACAGTTGTCAAGACTTAAACTTCAAGATAGAAGTTTAACTTATATGCACAAATTTTACAGTATTTTATCAGTGTATTTTAATATGTTCTTAACTTCTAGTTTAGTGATATCCCCTTTCTATTTATGGACGTGTATAAGTAGTTATAAAAAGGAGGGAGGGCGGGGGGGGGGGGTGAGGCCAAATAAGAAAGAAGGTTAGAAGTGGTTGTACCTTTATCGGAAAATTGCTTAGGAATGTTTGTATGTTTTAGTTACTCATATACTCTGTATCTTTGATTTTGTATAAATTTGAATGTAAAGGAAAATTAAAGCAAACCAACCCAATGAATATAATAGGTAAACATGTAACTGAACAAACGAAATTAAGTCACATTCACAATAGTAGAAAACATCAATTTACAATATCACTGCAAACTTGAGGTCTCAAACACAATGCCATTAGGGATCTAACCCTAATTAAGGCAAAAGTAGAGGACGAAACATACATTAACGCAAAGGGCACGAATGAACCAAAATTTTAAATAAACTAAACTTGAGCAAGTATAAGATAAATTGTTATAAGCTTATCAAAAAGATATAGAGTTTAGCACCAATTAGGCAATAAGCAAACAAAGAACAAAAGAACGACAAAAGAGTAACCTAGAGTAAATGGTAAATAACCCTCTCTAACATGTTAAATTACATTGTTGCCAGTGTAAAATTTTCACTACGGTGCAGTGTTCGTGTATATAGCTAAAATCTAAAAAATATAACCTTTACATCCAAGACATCAAAACCTAAGTTGCTCGGACATGGGTGTGGATATCCGACACGGGTACGTATATAGAGGTCGGATCCTTCAAAATATAAATTCTAAGATTCGAGGATACGGATCTTAGTACGGATACGGGTGCGAGGATCCAGCTAATTAAAATAATTCAAAAAATAAAAATATAAAAATATCTCTAAATAATGAAAACCATTTATGGAATACTTACGTATAGCTTGTAAAGTATTAAAAACAATTATTCTCAATTTTGTTTTTCGGTTCTCATTTCGGAAATTAAATTGTATCTTGTTTCGAATATTTCCATGTCGTGGTCAAGATATCCAGAATTATTTGACTAGATCCGGTATGGATCCCATACCCACATCAATATTAGTGTCGTCTCGACACGGGTGCGGTACTGAACTACCATGTCGGAGCAACTTAGATCAAAACCTTAAGCAGGAACACAAAAGAGAATGGCTTTAATGTAGCAGGCTTATATAGCAAATTAAAGCTTCGAGAAGAAGGATATCTGACTAATGTCACTAACCTAGCCTTCTCGATCAGAATCCAATCGTTCCCTGTTGTAGTCAACTATAATTTCAGAATCATCAATAAAGTTATGGTGAGCATCCTACAGTATGAATGAACAAACTTTTGCCATGAGTTTGCTTCACTTGGTAGAATGAGAAACATAACCTAGACAAATTCAACAAATCTGACAATTGTTACGTTCTTCACCCTTCCATATTTGTTCATTTCTTGTTAATAAACGCAACAAAAATCAATAAATAACAAATAATTGAATCAATAACACTAATTAGGCGATAAGCAAACAACAAGAACAACAGAAAATCACAAGAGTAACAAAGAAAGACATAAGGAATAGTAAAATGGTCAAATTTACCATGTATTATTCTAAATTGAGCAACTTTGCCTTCCGTTAGTCTTTGGGTCTAATATCACCCCACAATTAGGAAAAAAATTATTTTGTCTTTGCCATGTCCAATACCATATTTTGCGCAATTATATTCTTAAATCTTGGCTGTGATATTCATCTGGTAAAATTGCTTCCATGTGACCAGGAGGTCACGGGTTCGAGTCGTGGAAACAGTCTCTTGCAGAAATGCAGGGTAGGACTGTATACAATAGACCCTTGTGGTGATTGATATTTAGCATGTGCGTCACCTCCAAAATAATCACGTGACACAAAATCCAGGGTTTCATATCCTCAAGACCAGATTTATAATTGTTACTTACCTCAAAACATGAAAGTCTTTACCCTGCTATGCCCTTGCATCGCAAATCGGCCTCCGGATGCCTCGAATCTAGTCACAATAATTCATTTCAATCAATTAAATTTATTAGAATTAATTCCATAAGAAAATACTAAATTTAGCTTAAAAATCACCCGTGGGGGCCACGTCTCGGAACCCGACAAAAGTTACAAAATCCGAAAGCCCATTCGACCTCCAAATCTTCAAATCTTATTTTCAAATCTCTAAGTTCAAACGCATAAATTTGGTCGCGGAGGCGCTACGGGAAGTTCTGCAGTCCGTTGGTCTAACTTCCAAAGCCTATATCTTTTGATCCACAAGCAATTTTGTTAGAAACCATGCTTAGGCTATATGTTGGTACTGTTGGGACTCACAAAGGTCGTGTACTTGTTGAATTATTTGATAATTACTGTTTGTACTCAGTCACAGTTTACTTGATTATTATATCTCAGTCTCTATTGTTCATTATTGTATCATTGTTGTTTGGGCTGATTTCATGATTGTTGAGAGCCCGAGAGACTGGAGAGATTTGTGACTGAGCGAGGCCGAGGGCCTGATTGTGAGATATTATACTATAGCACGCGAGTTGTCCGTGCAACACGTGAGTTGTCCGTGCGGATCCTTATATTATATTATAGCACGTGAGTTGTCCGTGCAGCACGTGAGTTGTCCGTGTGGATCCAGATATTTATACTATGGCACGTGAGTTGTCCGTGTAGATTATGGCGCTTGGGCTGTAGGAGCCCCTCATGAGTCTGAACACCCCCAGTGAGCGCGGATACCCATTGAGTGTGAGTGCTGAGGGCTGAGAGCCGAGTGGTTAAGTTGTTGTGACGAGTAGAGTGACTGTTTCCCTGAGAGGCAGTACTTGCTTTGCATTTGTTGTTGCACTTAGCTGCTATCTGTCATTATTGTGAAATTTTCTGAAAGATTTTATTATCCGGATTATATGAACTTCAACTGTATAAAATTGATTTGACTTAAACTGTTGGATTTGGAAGCATGTCTATTCTTTGCTGGAATTACCAAAAGTGAATTATAACTGTGTAGCTCGTCACTATCTTCAGTTCCTTATTTATTATTGTTACTTACTGAGTTGGTTGTACTCATACTACACCCTGCACTTCGTGTGCAGATCCAGGTATTTCTGGACATAGCGGGTGTTGATTCTTTCACGCAGTTGATTTTTCGGAGATTTTGAGGTAGCTGCCGTGTTTCGTAGACCTTGCCTCTCCTTCCCTATCTCCTTGTTTACTGCATTTGATTTCAGACTATTATAGATCGTATTTTTCAGACTTGTATTCATATTAGATGCTCATGTACTCAGTGACATCGGGTTTAGGGAGTGTTTATATAAGTATTTATGAATTTTCTTCCGCTGAATTTAATCATTATGTTTTTAAACTTAAAAGATACGGGAGTTTATCGAGAGTGTCGGCCTGCCTAGTATCGAGATAGGCGTCATCACGACGGGTGAGATTTTGGGTCATGACACCTTTGTTCATTTTTCACCTTTTGACCAAACTTCTACCTTTGAGTTTTCAAGCTATTATTACCCTTCCTCAAACTTTCATATCTTTACCCCTGTTCTTCAAGATTTCTCACTAATTTCTAGGTTTTTGCCCAGATTTTCTTTAAATATTCACACTCCGTTCTTCGTCTTCAAAACCCGTTTCTTCAAAAATTTCAATTGTTTTTCCAAATCTTCAAACACTCCCCTGAATGACAATGTCCAATACATCAAAAATCGTCCTTCAATAAGTTGCCCCTTTGTCTTCTCAACCGGCAGCTGGTACTGAAGCAGTTGCCCCTGAAGTGGTGGCTAACGAGTCGGCCGCGAGCCCTCCTTGACAACTTTCATTCCCGGGGGCTTCTCAATTACAAATGACTTTAAATTCGAGAAGCCTTCACGTAAACAAGATCGGGGTGCAGGAGTCTCGATGTACATATGCTTCGTGACTGAAGACATTCTGCCCACAGTTCGAAAGGACTGCAATTGGGAGGATAAATATGTGGTAGTCCCCGGGCCCGAGGACGCCGTTACTACTCACATGGAGGGGTACTTAGATGTTTACACTTACCCCTTCACATTGGGTCCGGCGGACCATATTGTTATGAAATTTTGCAAGAGGTACGAGGTGTACATCAGACAACTTCATCCATTATTGTGTAGGATCGTGACCCTTCTCCACTACTTTGTGGACAAGATCGAGTCTCATCAGTTCACGATCGACATTTGCTTCGATTATACTGTCACAACCGAAAATCACACCTGTCGTGATGGCGCCTATCTCAGTACTAGGAAAGCCGACAATATCAATAACCCACAATTTGTTTTAAATATGGAAAATATAATAATTAAGTTTAAGAGAAAATCCCACAAATACTGGGTAAAATATATTCCCAAAACTCAGTGTCACTGAGTACATGAGCATCTATTTCAAGTTTGGAAAACACGGTCTATAATAGTCCAAGACCAAATACAGTAAACAAGGAGATATGGAAGGAGAGTCAAGGTCTGCGAAACACGACAGCTACCTCTGAATCTCCGGAAAATTAACTGTGCGAAAGAATCAACACCCACCGTATCCGGAATTACCTGGATCTGCACACGAAGTGCAGGGTGTAGTATGAGTATAACCAACTCAGTAAGTAATAATAATAAATAAGAACTGAAGGTAGTGACGAGCTTCACAGCTAAGTCCAAATACAGTACTCTTCAACATAAAAGGGTAGGCAAGATTTCAAGTTCAACATTTAAATCTTCGCAGTAATTTCATATCAAATTTGACTGAAACAGAAAATAATATTTTTCCAAAATTTTCAAATTTGTGATATATGAGAGCTGAAGTACATCAATAGTAAAATCACAGGATCCTCTCAGAGTAACAGTAACTCAGTACTCCCATTCACTCCAACCTCACAATCTCTCTTTCCTCACAGTCACTCATTCCTCACAGTCACTCATTCCTCTCAATCACTTAACACTCGGCACTCGGCACTCGCACTCGCACTCAGTAGGTACTTGCACTCACGGGGGGTGTGTAAAGACTCCGGAGGGGCTCCTTCAACCCAAGCACTATATCAAGCCAATCATGGCATAAATCAACAAAACATGCTGCGACATGCAACCCGATCCCATAAATATCCTCACAATTAGGCCCTCGGCCTCACTCAGTCATCAACCTCTCAAGTCTCTCGGGCTCTCAGAAATCATGATAAGCAGCCCCACAACAATGATATGATGCATCAATAAATAGCAACAGAGACTAAGATATGATATGAAATGAATGAACATGACTGAGCGTGAAATAATAATTTGAGCATAAAATTCAACCACAGAAATGACCCCCAGTGGGTACCAACAATAACAACATATGCCTAAGCATGATTTTTAATACGATTATCAGCTCAATGTTTTCTCACACGTAGAGAATGTACATATATCAATAGATTATTCAATTATACATTTCCATGGAATTTGACCAAGTCAAAATTCCGACGGTGCACGCCCACACGCCCGTCACCTAGTATGTGCGTCACCTCAAAACCAATCAGATAACACATAAACCGGGGTTTCATACCTTCAGGACCAAATTTAGAACAATTACTTAACTCAAACCGTGTAATTTCTTACTCCGCTATGCCTTTGCCTCGTTAATTGGCCTCCAAACGACTCGAATCTAGCCACAAATAATCCGATTCAGTCAATAAAGATTATTGGAATTAATTCCATAAGAAAATACTAATTTTCCAACAAAATCCGAAATGTAACTCAAACATCGCCCGTGGGACTTGTGTCTCGGAACCCAACAAAAGTTACAAAATATGAACGCCCATTCAACCACGAGTCCAACCATACCAAATTTATCAAAATCTGAACTCAACTCGACCTTCAAATCTCAATTAAAGTCTTTGAAGATTTCTACCATTTTCAACCCAATCTTTACCCATTTGAACTCAATAATCTTGCTACAAACCTTGTTGATACAAGCATGTATAAATAATACTCTTAATCATTATTAAGCTATTGAAGCACTAGAATCACCAACCATCCTAACAAGATTCAAAAATTCACTATTCATCTTCTTCTCCATTCAAGAATCCTAACTCACAATACCCATTTCAAGGACTAGCATAATTCTTCAACCAATTGGTACTTTCTACTTCACAATACATTCCAAATACTTAATCCATAGTTGTATTTAAGTGTAGGGTGGAGAATTTACCTTTGTAGCTGAAACCCTAACTTGAACCCTTTTGAATGATTCTTGAAGATTAGAGAAATCCCTAAGAATTTCAATCCATGTAGATGTTAATACTACCATTAACTAGTGTTAATCCATTATAAAAATATCATAAAACTCACCTTTGATGTGTATTTGGGTTGAGGATGCTCCACCTTATCTCTAAAACCCAAAACTTAGCCAAAAATGTTATCTTTTTCTCTCTCCCCGAACCTCCCATATTTTACAGAAAATGAGTTGCGTAGCCTATGCATATTGGCTACGCAGCTTAAACCCTCCCCTTCACTTCTATGCTGATTTTGCCTACGCAACCTGCGTAGGCTACGCAAGCTTGTTGGGTTTCCTTCTTCCCTCTTTTCTCCACCATTCCAAGCCATTCCTTTATTCATGCAACTTAGTGACCTTCAACCCTTATAATATTCATGTCCAAGTATTTTACTGATCTCGATACCCTCGTGTGGGTTCGCAAGCACTTCGAGGTCTCGCAAAATATTCTCTTAAGCTCGAGTTCGGCTTATTATTGTTAGAAATTTTTTTGGGTCTTTACAATCTCCCCCACTTAGAAACATTCATCCTCGAATATCAAGCCGAAGCCATAATTAAGTTCAAATATTCAATCATAACCCTTCTAGAACTTTGTACCAACTAATCTACCTCGGTACCACAAAACCTTAATTTCCTTAGCAAAACTTTTGTAGGGTCGTTACACATAAGTCAACATCCGCTCAACCTTATCAACGTAAGTTCTAAACCTTGGAACTAAGTGTTCCAAATCATTCCAAAACCTCACCGGACCCGAACCAATTATCCCGACAAGTCAAATAACAACTGTAAGCATAATTTGAGTAGTAAATGGGGGAACATGGCTGAAATACTCAAAACGACCGGCCGGGTCGTTACATTCTCCCCCACTTAAACATATGCTCGTCCTCCAATGTGCCAAGAGTTGTTTCCAAGTCATCACATCACTATTCTAACTTACCACTCACATACCTGGGGGTGATCCCACGCCACCCTATTCTATATAAGCTTGACAATACCACGTAATTGAAGATCATTACTTCAACCTTAGCCCATAAACCTTGGAATTCAATTTCCAACATTCAGAATTTCTTTTCAAGACCCGGATCTCACATACTCGCAGCACCATTCTCGATCACAGTAACTACTTAAAACCTACCCGGTATTGGTATTAAACCCCATATCAAACAAAGCCCCGTTCTAAAACCTTCGTACACTACTGAAATAAAAGAAACACGTGGAATCTCATAACCCCTTATCAGATCAACAAGTCATGAAGCTTTCTCGCCCCAACCAGAACCATAATCACCTTCTAAGATGACTTTCAAAATTATCCTCCCAATATACCGTAATAGAATCTGATAGTACTCATTCTAGGTCCAATAACCATATATTATTAAACACAACTAACCCAGTGACATGTCACACCAATATAACTCAAGCCATAACTGCACGACCTTGTACCCAAAATGGAAGATGTCTCATAGTATGGAACTGTATTGCAAGTTCAACAAGCACCACCACAACTGCAATGCTATAAGCTCATTATATATAGTAGAACCAAGACACACAAATTTGATAACAGTAACCAGCTCTTCTAGATCTCACATTAACATCACTCACACGGACAACTCACGTGCTATAGTATCAATATCTGGACCCGCACGGACATTACACGTGCTATAGTATTAATATCTGGACCCGCACGGACAATTCACGTGCCAATAATAACAGTATATGAATCCGCACGTACAACTCACGTGCCAATAATATAATCCATCTAGCATAGTCACATGCCTCTTGTCCAAGCATATCATACATGAGCAATCAAATAAGTACACACGTATATGATAAATGAATTAAGATTCTCATGCTTCTAGACTGATATAAATAACACGCCATAGAGTAGGTCGGTGCAAAGTGTGCTATCACCACTCAAATCGGCAAGTTAACGCAGAAATGGTAACTACCCAATTTATTCAGGGAATTAGACTTTTTGTAACCTCAAGTGTTGTCCAGATAGTTCTCGACAAAGGTACGAATACGAAAAACATTATAACTTTATGCTTAACAGTCAACTCTAGGCATAACTCTAGCCCCGATGCCTGCACATGGCTCAAACCTCCCATATGTACGCACTCGTGGCGTGCTTTTATCACATTAAATTAATGCAATCAGTGCCTCCACTGAGTTTAAATAAAATACTCACCTCAACCAGGTCGTAACCCTGAAACAATTTGCTTATGAGAACTCCCAGGCCCCCAAATTCATATAACACATGAACCACCGTAACTGATCGCAACTCCAGCACTCGAATGAATATCACATTCTTCATGCACGATCATCCCACTAAGAATACTTTCATAATTCTTCCGTGTCGCATAGCGATAATTGGAATATCAGCATTCTATCACCCAGGTGAGTACCGCAATACCGATGAACATACGTAAGTCAAAACATAATGCGCCTTCTGAAATACGAACCCTTCTCGGGGATTACCGATATGTTATAACATTAATCTAAATATCTAAAACTAACCATTCTGTCCAGAATTCGTGACCCTTCAAGAATAAACTACCATGTTGTACATGTAAATCTTAATCCTGCACAACACACTACATCTATCATGCCATCATGTGACAAGCACAAGAATCTCCTTGTCAACTCTGAGTCACCAGCAAATTACATACCCGGTCAGTTAGAAACCTCCCTCTTACTTCATTCCAGGAGGAAATCACAATACACAATATGATCCCCACACCGGTAAAAAATATCCGGCTTAAACCATGGTAGAAACCATCAAGAACACTTTGAAATCCATTTGCACATAACCAAGCTATCGGAACTGAATTCCTCTAACCCGACCAAGCCACGTAGGTCACCAAAACCAAGAATATTATCACCAAAACATCTATAAAATCTCATCACATCATAATTATCCAAAAGAACCGATCATACCATTATCATACTAGTCTAGCCTACTACCCAGTTGTCCTAGTTACTTTGAGTTTCTTCTGAATTACCCTCAAGTTGACACTTCTCCTTGTCAGAACACTACGATCTATACCCAAAGCTCACTACAAGACATTCTAACATAAAACCATACCGCCCTAAGGTCCATAAGCCGCTGTATTCTTCTTAAGTACCACAACCGTAACACTCACTCTGAAAATACCTTATGTGAATTTAAAATTATTCTTCTTACCTTTCTTACACTGAAATATAGAATCTATAGTCATAAAAAATTACCGCAAGTTCCGGTACCATCCAGTGTAAATAACCGATTCTAGCGATATACAAATTCTGAAAAATTTTCAATTGACACAAATACATTTTCAATCCATTAGAACCCTTTCGAAAGTCACCCACTATGATCAAATCTAAATTGCACCGCCCAAACGGGCCGAAAGACACAAGTGCCATTAGCACAATATCCCCCAAAGAAGTAACCCTGCCTTAACACCACTAATCAAATTCATACTTTGTGCGCACTACATCCTTCAAATAATAATTTAATAATTTCATGTTTTTTAATATTTTCATAAAGTGCAATATAACACGCATTCAATAATATTTCTTACTCAAGTCATCCCCGATCGCAACCTCTGCAAGTCATAACTAATCAACAAGTATGCATCGGACTAACACCAATACCGCACATAATCGTGCAATCAAATCGTAGATAGCAAACTCCCCCACTTGGCTCAACGCCATATAACAAAACATCTGATAACTTACCATACCCATACTCTACTATTGACATAATCCCGCAGTAAATTCCAAGAAAATTCTTCACAAGCTCAGGTAACACAAACCATAAAATACCTCAAATCATCTACTAAGCTCGCCTTCATCCCCCTGACGGTCAAGTCAACTTTCTCAACTAATCCAAACTCAAATCTTAATACATATACCCCGCTGGGAGAAAAGAAACCCTCCACTCAACATTATAAGGAACACACATACGTAGATTACTCCGCAGGAGATAACCCATCTGCTTAGCCTCAAATTGGCATCTTGCTATACCCTTTCGCAACCACAATTACTATGAAAATCACTTAATATTTCTGAGTATGAACTCATCAACACGACATAAAAAATCTACTCCGCTCTATAATTAAAGAGCATGACAGATCCCTCAACACACTCACAACTCAAGACCGTACGCCACATCAAAACAGGAATCAAGTACTCAATAGCAAACTCTTGAGTCACAAGTAAACTTTATTTGTCTTATTCAACCCATCTAAACACATCATGCATTCACATCATACTCATCATATAGTCATTTAACCGCTCATCAATCCATAAATTCCACTCATAGGGATACTACCAAATGCATAAGTCTAAACGCACAAGTTCTCACAACCAAAACTACCGAGCTTAAGCTGCGGTCTAACCCCGGCCTCAAGTCCTCCAGGCCATGATATCACTAAAACACAAAATACTCATCTCGAACCTCATTCATGGAATCACAAGTCGGCGATGCACATACTATACCGAGCGCTCACATGCGTACGCGAATGCGTGGAAGAGATTCTAAGAGTTATGTTTCAAGCTGAATCAATGTCGCACGAAAGAATACAAGAAACTAAAATTTCCTAAGGGTTCGGAAGACTCTCGAAGATAAGTACAGACGTCTCTGTACCGATCCGCAAGACTCTACTAAATCTGCTTATAACTCATGAGATCTATGTAACCTAGGCTCTGATACCAACTTGTCACGACCCAAAATCACACCTGTCGTGATGGCGCCTATCTCAGTACTAGGCAAGCCGACAACATCAATAACCCATAATTTCTTTTAGATACAGAAAATATAATAATTAGGTTTAAGAGAAAATCCCACAAATACTGGGTAAAATATATTCCCAAAATCCAATGTCACTAAGTACATGAGCATCTATTTCAAGTCTGGAAAATACTATCTATAATAGTCTTAGACCAAATACAGTAAACAAGAAGATATGGAAGGAGAGACAAGGTCTGCAAAACATGACAGCTACTTCTAAAAATCAATTGTGCAAAAGAATCAACACCCACCGTATCCGGAATCACCTGGATCTGCACACGAAGTGCATGGTGTAGTATGAGTACAACCAACTCAGTAAGTAACAATAATAAAAAAGAACTGAAGGTAGTGACGAGCATCAAAACAAAGTCCAAATACAGTACTCTCCAACATAAAAGGGTAGGTATGATTTCAAGTTCAACATTTAAAACTCCACAGTAATTTCATATCAAATTTGACTGAAACAGAAAATAATATTTTTCCGAAATTTCCAAAATAGTGATATATGACAGTTGAAGTGCAACAATACTGAAATCAAAGCATCCTTTCAGAGTAACAGTCACTGCGTACTCCCATTCACTCCAACCTCACAGTCACTCTTTCCTCACAGTCACTCATTCCTTTAATCACTTAACACCCGGCACTCGCACTCAGTAGGTACCTGCGCTCACTGGGGGTGTGTAAAGACTCCGGAGGGGCTCCTTCTGCCCAAGCGCTGTATCAAGCCAATCATGGCATAAATCAACAAAACATGATGCGGCGTGCAGCCCGATCCCATAAATATCCTCATAATTAGGCCCTCGGCCTCACTCAGTTATCAACCTCTCCAGTCTCTCGGGCTCTCAGAAATCATGATAAACAGCCCCATAACAATGATATGATGCATCAATAAATAGCAACAAAGACTGAGATATGATATTAAATCAATGAACATGACTGAGTGTGAAATTACAATTTGAGCATAAAATTCAACCACATAAATGATCCCTGTGGGTAGCAATAATAACAGCATATGCCTAAGCATGATTTTTAATATGATTCTCAGCTCAATTTATTTTAACACGTAGAGAATGTACGGATATCAACAGATTATTCAACTATATAGTTCCATGGAATTTGTCCATGTCACAATTCCGACGGTACACGCCCACACACCCGTCACCTAGTATGTGCGTCACCTCAAAACCAATCAGATAACACATAAACCGGGGTTTTATACCTTCAGGACCAAATTTAGAACAATTACTTAACTCAAACCGTATAATTTCTT